>NC_064923.1:65356628-65659658 GCF_023897955.1 Schistocerca gregaria | reverse complement strand
ATCGGTCCACCCTTCTCCGGCTGTATCAAGCGCTGATCCAGTCCCGCCTTGATTATGGGTGTGTGGCTTATGGTTCGGCATCGCCATCAGCATTGCAATTGCTTTATCCCATCCATCACTGCGGGATCCGACTCGCCACAGGAGCATTTCGGACAAGCCCTGTTGACAACTTACTTGTGGAGGCTGGTGTTCCTCCATTGCGGATCCGGCGCGACCGACTTCTGGCCGCTTATGCTGCCCACGTTTGTAGCTTGCCAGGGCATCCCAACTACCGTCTCCTGTTCCCGCATTCGATCGTCCATCTTCCAGACAGGTGGCCCCGGTCAGGGTGTAAGATCGCGGTTCGCATCCGGGCTCTACTGTGTGGGATTGAGTTTCTTCCTCTCCCGCCTGTTTTCCGGGCCAATCTCCGTCTGCCCCCTTGGTGTGTGCGCCGACCATGCATTCGGCTGGATTTGGCACAGGGTCCGAAAGACTCGGTCCCTCCTCCGGCCCTCCGCCGCCGCTTTGTTTCTCTCCTTGCCGAGTTTCCCGGATCTGCCGTGGCCTATACCGACGGTTCGATGGTCTCTGGTCGCATTGGTTACGCTTTTACTCTAGAGGATCATTGTGAGCAACGGTCGCTGGCACCCGGGAACAGTGTATACACTGCCGAGTTGGTTGCCATCTATCGCGCCCTAGAGTATATCCGCTCCTGCTCAGGCGAGTCCTTTGTCATCTGTAGTGACTCCCTGTGTGGTTTACGAACTCTTGACCAGTGCTTTCCTCGTTCCCGTCTGGTGATGGCCATCCACGAGTCGCTCCATGCTCTTGCCCGTTGCGGCCGCTCCGTGGTCTTTGTTTGGACCCCAGGTCATGTCGGCATCCCGGGCAATGAGCGGGTTGACACGCTGGCTAAACAGGCAGTGAGTTCACCGGCTCTGGAACTCGGCCTTATGGAGTGTGATCTCCTGTCGCTTTTGCGCCAGAAAGTGCTTGGTGCCTGGGGAGACGAGTGGCGCACCCTGCCCACGCCCAACAAACTTCGGGCGGTGAAGGAGATGAGCGGTGTGTGGCGCTCCTCCATGCGGGCCTCTCGGAAGGACGCTGTCGTCCTCTGCCGGCTGCGCGTTGGCCACACGTGGCTGACGCACGGCCATTTGTTGCGCCGGAAGGACGCACCGCTATGTCGCTGCGGGGCAGCTCTGACGGTGGTCCACATTTTGGTGGACTGCCCGCTTTTAACAGGACTCAGGCAGACGTTTGCGCTGCCTGATACCCTCCCTGCCCTTTTATGTGATGACGTTGCTATGGCGGACCTCGTGTTGAGTTTTATTCGGGCAGGGGGATTTTATCGTATGATTTGAGTGTTTGTCCTTTTATTTCCTGTATTGACTTGGGCCTTTGGCCTGTGGTTTTAAACTGTGGGTTTTAATGTCATTTGGTGGTCGGCTTTTCCTTATTTTCATGGTCGGCCAACCACCTTCACACTCGGTGTGATTTTAGTTCCGTTTGTCTGGTCTTTGTCTGTCTTTCTTGTATTGTGTCGTCCCTTGTCTCAGTTCTCCGTTTTTAACGACTGACAGTTTTTATTTCGTGTGATTTTATCGTGGAACAAGGGACCGATGACCTTAGCAGTATTGTCCCTTCAATCCCACACCCAATAAACCAACCAATATGGGAGCCTGGATAACTGGTCGACGTCGCCTTCCGCGTTGCGGTTGTTTGGCCCCATACTTCACTGTGGGATCCGACTCGCAACTGGAGGTTACGGCACAAGCCCTGTGAACAGCTTACTTGTGGAGGCTGGTGTACCTTCGTTGTGGATCCGGCACCAACGACTACTGGCTGCTTATGCTGCATATGTTTGTAGCTTGCCTGCGCATCCAAATTACCGTCTAGTGTTGAACTCAGTCATCCATCTTCAAGAACGGCAGACCCAGTGAGGGTGTAGGATCGCTGTTAGCGTCCGGGGTCTTCTCTCTGGGATTGAGTTTTTTCCACTCCCACATCTTTTCCGTGTCCATCTACGTGTACGTTCTTTTACCCTTTGCTTCGGAAGCGATAAAACGAACTAATGCTAAAAGTAATTTTTTGTTTAGGCCTTGGTGTCACATCTTTTCACGACACTAGTTCATCTGCTCAAGTACTTCCCTCCACAAATCCACTTGACTATTGAATAATATCTTCCTGTCATCAATGAGGCAGGAAAAGCTTCTTCCTGTACTAAGTCAGGGTTAAGTGCTTCTATTCATATAGGCGAAAAACATTTTTCTACCTGTTTAAGTCTTGTAGTGGTTGTATAAGCATCTCTGAAAACAGTTGGTGGATCGGTAAGCTTCAGCACGTACTTCTCTTGGGTGTTAGACGAACCATTTTTCTACTTCAGCGGCATAAGGAGCTTTCATGGGTCCATGGGTGAGTATATTTAGAATATACTACTTTATTTCTTATCGGTTAAAAACGAAAAATAAAACAGACAGTAGTGACAACTGTCTACTCTTAACTCACTAGAAGGGCTTCGGTACGGCAGGAGACTCAAAAGTGTTATGAAATTAACACGATAGAAAGAGATTGGAGAGAGTGAGCAAAGAGTGGAAGGATTGTCTGCTAGGAGCAATAGAGGATCTTCTGCTGACGGCTTGACATGAAATACTTTAACCACACTAGCAAAGTTCTGGTTTCATATACCCAGTTACAAGAGCTGAATACCCGGTGGAGCCGTATTTAAAAGGCATAGGCTTCATCCTCTTCCTTGGGAGAATAAGTACAGATAGGTCGGAATTTCCTGTTGCACTCATACAGCACACAGGTGTTACTGTTTCATCCCTTTCATTACTAGCGATCATGCACACAGATTATTTGTTTTTTTACGAGTCAATGTCAATACTTTTAGTGTTGTGTTACGAACTGTGGACAACGGTGTCTCATACATATTAAACAACCTATGAGCAGGAAACTTATTTTAAACACTGTATTCTTTTATGTTCACAAAAAAAGAAAAAAAAGGAATCATGATACTTGGACCGTAATGAAACCTTTTCCTCTAGCCAAGCAATGATTCCCAGGGTTCCAAAGACAAATTTTACTGCGACGACAAAGTACCCTCATTCAATCTTTACTAGCTATTTGCTTTTCTTTATTAAATATGTTGGAAGCACTACTCATTTCTGCGTAATCAAAAGCAGCTTTCAGTTTAGTTTGCCTCGTCAAACTATTAAATCCAGAATCCAACTCTGTGTTCCTGAGTCAACTATCTTTCCATTTTATCAATCACCGATTCCCACGCCCTAATGATAATGGAACTGTGCCCCGTAGCGTAGCAAATAGGCTTGTGGTAAACAGACGACAAAGTGCAGGAAAGGTAATATGAAAGCCGTGCCAGTAACTTAGAGTCATTAATCTCTTCCGCAGGCTTCATCCGTTCATTCTTCAGCCATTTCTCTCTTACTCTTCCCAGCTTCCAACTTTCTGCGAGATTCTTCAATTATTTCTAAACAGACAAGTTTTCTTCCACTTTTTCTTTTACAAGGCGACTCTACTAAATACCTGAATTTTTAAAACAATGGACAAATTATCTTACAGCTACAGTCATGTCAGAGGATAATGTAGTTCTAGAACTAAAATTCAAACAACAGTATTGGCAAAAAGAAAGTATTTCGTAGTGAATTACAACTGCCATTTTCTGGTGAAGTATTAAAGACGAGCTATTCACTTCTAAAACTGTTTTATTGGGTTTTCAACAAAAATAACTTACCTTAAATTGGAAAAAAAAACTTGGTGAAAGTAAGAGCACTCAGTGAAAGCTGCTGAGCAATTTTGGCCCCCTTGTTAGCAGTTTACTAAACTACTGCTTCATGCCAGTACTTCGTAGACAGAGAATCTCGAACTGTATGAACTTGTTGCTAACAAAGTATACGTTAACTTGAGATGCCACTAAAAATGTGTGTTTCGTTTTCTACAAAGACAGACACTAGCGATCTGTTATCGCAACACTGAAAGCGCACTGCAACAGACCGATGGCGATTCGTCGTACTCCAACGCAGTTGTAATAAGACTAAAATGTCACATGCAGTTCTCGTCGTTGCTACAAACAATGTGAGTCTGTGCTGCTTACACTTGATCGATCCCATACACCTGCAAGGCAACTGACGGCAGAACTTACAGCTGCCTCAGTAGTTGCTGCTTTCCGAGAAACTGTGTATCAGAGGCTTAGAACAACAGGACTGCTTGCCAGATGTCCTGCCTCTGTGCTTCCGGCTCACTCCAGAATCGTAACGGGTACGTGTACTGTGGAATGGGCAGCTTCAAAATTAGACCGTGAATTAAAGGGGAATGTAGTCTTCACGGATAAATTCCGTTTTAGTTTTTAAGACGATTCTCGTCGCCGATACAAACCTAGGCACATCGTGAAACGAGACCGGTTTGGTGGTAATGGTGTCATGTTGTGCTGCACATTCCCGTTGGTGGCACAAGGAATACTGTTGTCGCTCAGGGGTATATACATGAAGTACTGCTATCACATGTTCGCCTTTTCAGAGGTGCATCTCTTCCAGAATTTCTCTTAAAGGGTGATAACCCCAATCCACATATAAATTCTCTGGTGGATGAATGTCTTGGAGGTGAAGATATCCGTCACATGGATGGGCAAGTGATGTCCTCTGATCTCAGCCACATATACTCTCAACGTACGTGGAATGCTCGAGGTAGGCAAATTGCTTTCCGTCAACCTCCACCAAAGATTCCAGACTTTTGCACCAGTCTTGCTGAGGTATGGAAGCGACTGCCAAGCGAGCCCCTGAAAATTCTCGTAGACAGCATGCAACGTCACTGTGCAGTATCTGTTGCTATTAGTCTTAAACATACCCCCTCTTAAAAGCTCCTTTTGCTGTCTTAGACGTTCACAGGTAGTGTTATTTTCTTACAAATGTGCATCTTAGCTCTGAGAATTTCTCCAACATTACGTTTGAGTGACTAATGTAAGCCAAATATCTCGTTACTGCAGCGCAGCTTTGGAAATTACCCTTCCGACGTAATTATAAATTGGTACGTCCTATTTTCCTAATTTTTATTAACGTTTGAACACCAGTTATGTTCCAGATCTACTAAAGTTCTGTGTCGATGTCAACCTAATCAGGCACACACAATGCTCGTTACACCGGTACCACCTAGCTCCAACTGGAGTGGGTGTGAGACAGGAGATAGACAGATAAATGGGTGGTGGAGGTGGACAGAGGGAGCGGAAGGGGAGGAAGATGAACAGATAGAGGGTCGTCTAAACGTCTGAATGGACTAGGCGATCCAAACTCCTCCCCCCACCCGCCTCCCCCAAACACTTATAGATATTATGACTACTGACTAGGTATTTGTCTATTTCCCAAAACATTCATTGCGGAAGTTTAGCTGTAAATATATCTGCTAGACTGTATCTACACATGCCACTGTCACCGAAAATTTTCTCGGAGGAAATTCAGCGCGACAGTAAGCTCAGGAAAAGTTTTTGAACAAGTCTGTGAAAGCTACAGGTTTTCATCAACAAATCTCCTAAACCGACAGGCAAGTTCAATGTTAGAGATACTATGCCCTTAATGTGACGCAATCAGCTCATTTACGGCACGGGAAACCAATGATCTTCCTCACAAAGCAGAACACAAGACTAATTAGCCACTACGATCAGCAATAGTACATCTGTGTGAATTCTGGACCACAAAGAAACTATATGTTGATGCATAACTCATCCTCTCATCGGCGTACAGTTCATAATCCGACTCTCTGTTCTCATTTGTTTGCCTACAGCTTCGTGCATGCGACTGGTATATTCTAGTTCGCTACAGTATTGCTTACAAATATCAGTTTAACGATTGTCTTATCGCAGTGGCGTGAAACGAGTCATTTTGCAGAATGGTTATACATGGCTAGTGTTAACATTAATGAGCATACAGTCTAACACAAAAGAAACTAAGCACCACAAAGGAATTATCCGAATGGAACGGGCAGCGGGAGATGTGTGCAGACAAACCAGTGTCTAAAATTTCAGAAAATTTGATGATTCATTCAAGAGAAAGGGCTTCAGATACTGAGCAAGTTAGTAACGCTTTGGTCCACCTCTGGCCTGTACGCGAGCGGTAATTCAGCTTGGAATTGATTGATGGAGTTCATGGATATCCTCCTGAAAGATATAGTGCCAAAAACTGTCAAAGCAGTGTGTTACATCGTCGAAATCACCAGCTGGTCGAAGGGCTCTTCACCAGTTGTCGAGAAATCAGGCGAGTCTGCTTGTCAACGGAGGGTCTGGCAAGCACAGAGATAAGCAGTATAATCTCTCGACGTGTGCAGGCTCACAGCATTACTCGGATTCCCGCAACAGCGAGAATGAGACAACGATGTGTCGAGACCAACGTAGCTATAGTCGTGTTCCTACCTAGGCTTGTGATGCTTGCACGCATGTCTGAGAAACCGACACTGTTGACGATCCACAACTACATGACATAATTCGAAATTAATTCGCAGAATGCGGATTCATTGCCGTCAGCTGTGTTAGGTGCCACCCGGTACCGATCTGTGCAGTCCCCTGCTTATCACGAAATGTCGCCTCACCACAACAGCTATACATGCGTTCTCCCCGGACAGACCTATAAGTCACACACTCTGTATCTTTTAATGGTAGTCCTCTAAACTCATCAGCAAATTCTATATTCCTCGTTGTTTCGTTGCGGGAATCCAAATAACGTCGCGAACATTGTGTTATGAAATGAGAGAATTACGAGAAAAGGATGTAGTAGACAAGAGGATATTAGGAAGTTTTTGTCGATCCAGAGAACATTCATGGATAACCGAAATGGTTAAGGCGACCGCTCGCGACAAGCGGGATATCTAGGTTCGAGTCTTGGTCCAGCAAAATTGTTCATATGTCAGTATAGGACATTAGATCCATACCTAAAGCAGCTGATGTGTAGAAATACGCAGTCAGTGAATTAATTACGTAATGTTTCATGCAGTTGTTGATCGCCAAACGGTGTCTGTTCTTTCAGACATGCATGTAAGAACTGAATCTGCCTTATGAATTAAATAAGATGGTAGAATATTGAAATAAAGCGAAAACAATAGCGGGCCAGTTGTCACATCATGGAAGTTTGTAAGGAACTTAAGAAGCAGAAGATAAACTAAAGTTTCTTTCAAAGGATGTCTCCGGTCACCCGTATTGAGTTCGTCCTCATGCCCAAAGACAGAGATGTAACCAACGAAGTATGAGGTCTTACTTCATCATGGAAGAAAAGGCCATGATCAACATTAAGTCCTTTTTTTCATACACGATTATGCATAAATTCTTCGTCCCACCTGTAAAGGCAGTGATGTTCTAAGAAGTTGTGAGTAGACACCATATTTTCTAGTTTTATACAATACGGTTTAATGTCTGGAATTGAATTCGACATTTTGAACCTATAAACAGACCTGGAATCTTAACTCCAACGATCAAGCAACTTAGACTTCCCGCTGACTATGAGAACATAGCAAACAGACATCAAACTTTCAGTGGACAGTGACGGTTGAGGAATTCCCTTGAGCCATTTTCAAAGACACGGGTCTTGGCCTTAAGAGGTTCTTAAGGGACCATTATAACCTAAATCTCTAGTACCCGACGGAAATAACCTTCTCGTCGCCCTCACTACGAGTCTAGCATCAGACCCACTCTGCACGTTAAAAAAAAATTCATTTATACTCTTTATTTTGAGTAATTTCTCGCGTGCAGAAGGAAGTACGTCCATATCGTAAAGGAATTAATAAATTGCATCCTATTAATGCAATAGCTAATTTATATCTGAATATAAGTATTGGAATAATTTGAGATCAATATGTCTGCATGTTTATGAAATTCACTACAAGTTTTATAGTCGTGTCGAAGAATCAAGGTATGGAGAAAGAAACAAGATAATTTTATATAACTAGCGTAACAATATCATCACCAGACATAATCCAAAAACAAAAAAGAGAGGAAAGCAATGAACAGCTTATCAACTATTTCAGCCGCAAAATTCAGATCATAAAACTGCCGCAATGACAGCAATGAATACAAGACGGAGTATAGTGTGGAAACGAAAGAGAAAGAGCTCTCCATCCCGACTCTGAAAGCAATAAAAGATGCTCTTGTCTGAAATGCAAGAATAGGAGAATCGTGCGGCTTCCAATTGCAAGACTTTACCTCGATACTTAATTAAAGCCGTAAGAAGCAGGAGTAATTAGACTTAAATACTAATTCCCAGTGTCAGATACCCAAAGCATCTGAAAGAAAGGAAATAAGAGGGTTATTAGTACTCGCAATACTCTTTTTGTTAAGTTCAAACAACGTTCGGTGGAGCAGAAACGTTCTACAGGAATTTACTTCGGTTTGTAGCAGTTGCACTCATTATCGGAAACGTTGTTGAGTTTATGGCGTATGTCATAAATCTTGAACTTTTCCATCCCCCACAGTACGCTTGCGTGCATTTTATCACCATAACTTTATTTTTCTATCAGAATAGAGACACAGGGTGAACCTGTATTAAATCCTAATAATATCTGAAAACCGCTGAAACCCTGTTCGGCACCAAGAAGAAGATGCAGTAAGGAATAACCTGGACTTCAGAAGATACTAAGTTCTTGACTAATGAAAATAGTGTACTAGGTGGAACAGCTACAGAACGTTAAAATGAAGAAAACCTATTTTATTGACTAACTGAATGCAGTATCACATTAAATTTAACTTTTGGTTATACATTTTTGTGCTTCTGAGTTATTAAAACTACCTGCTTCATAAATTTGTTGAGACTAAAGTGATAACTTCACTCATTAGTGGAACACTCTGAAGCCGCAGATTGCAATTCCTGAACGATCAGTAGTACACTTGGATTATCAGTCATTGCTAGGCGATTACATGACGTCGATCTTGAACCGATGATGGCATATGCCACCTGTTGGATAGTAAATCTAATGGCAATGATTTTTACTTCGTCTGTCAACATATAGCGTAGTGGCATACATAAGCGAACGCAATCAGGCACTCACTTCTTATGGGGAATGCTGTAATTGCAAAGAGGCTCCCTGTGGTGGAAACTTGAAGAGCAAGTTGAGAATAACGCCAAGGAAATACAGTCGTGATTTCTACAGCCAACTCATCGAATCTGAAAGGAGTCAATCTGCAGCGGGATGGTCGTTCCGGTGAATTGCCACACACGTTATATCTGAATCCGTTTTGTAACGATGCTGGTATCAGTGGTCATGTGAACATTCTCTCACCCATAGACGAGATTGTGGCTGTCCACACAGCAGAGATTCCCGCCAGGATTTTGGTATTGTGACGCCAGCAGTGGCAGATCATACAGTTACCACAACAAACATAAGAGGATTTTTGATCCCAGACATGTCAACGCGAACTTTTGCGAACCGGTTGGGGCTGCAGGCATGCATATATTTAGTCCGCCTTCCACTCACGCCACAGCATCAATGTGAATTGAACGACTGGTAACATCACAGGATTAGTTGGAAACGGAATGATGCAGTGCAAGCAGATTTTTCCAGTACACAAGTAATTGTCGTCTCGCGTACGACGTAGAACTTATGAGCGCCGTATCGCGTAGTGTATTTCTCCAAGACTCACCGGCCACACCCCTAGCTTTATAGTCCAGGGTGCGATAAACTACAACGCAAAGGTTCGCCCGGCTAGCCGCGCGATCTAACGCGCTGATTCCCGAGCGGGAAGGCGTGCCGGTCCGCGAATTGGTGTTGAACCGGCTAGCCTGTGGATGTTTTTTCAGGCGGTTTTCCATCTGCCTCGGCGAATGCGGGCTGGTTCCCCGTATTCCGCCTCAGTTACGCTATATTGGCGATTGGTGCGCAAAGACTGTGTTCTCGTGTGCGTACAGCATAGTTAGTCTACCACATAACGGGGTCAGGGATTTTTTCTGCCTCGTGATGACTGGGTGTTGTGTGCTGTCATTAGGTTAGTTAGGTTTAAGTAGTTCTAAGTTCTAGGGGACTGAAGACCATAGATGGCTCAAATGGCTCTGAGCACTATGGGACTCAACTGACGTGGTCATTAGTCCCCTAGAACTTAGAACTACTTAAACCTAACTAACCTAAGGACATCACACACATCCATGCCCGAGGCAGGATTCGAACCATCGACCGTAGCTGTCGCACGGTTCCGGAGTGCACTCCTAGAACCGCGAGATCACCGCGGCCGGCTGACCATAGATGTTAAGTCCCATAGTACTCAGAGCTATTTGAACCAATTTAGTCTATCACGTAAACATTGGGTTTACACTCGTCTGGTATGAGACGTTCCCGCGAGAGAGGCAGGTGGGGGGGGGGGGGGGGGGGCGGGGGCGTAGAGGGGCGGAAGGGCCAATGGAGGCCGAACCGCAAACAACCCTCGGTTCGGTGTGGGGCTGCGGTGAGGTTGGTCGACTACTGTAGCGTGTTGTGGGGTTGTGAAGCACTGATGGCTACGGCGGGACAAAGCCTCTCCGTCGTTTCCCAGGTCCCCACTTCAATACACAACACACACACATTGCTCACGTTTTGTGTTTCTGTAGAAGACAGTAAGGAGCGATCGGCACATGCAGAGTGTTGTCAGACCTGTTATTTTGCCATTCTGGCAGCGGGAAAGTAATGAGTTGTTCTAACGGACTAATGCTCTCCCTGAAACCGTCCGTGAAACTCATTGTTCTCTGAAAGACGTTCAGCAACTTCCCTGACCAGCACAATCTCCGGATTCGTCTTCAATCGAGCACGTGTGGGACGTGTTGGGACGAGAAGTGCCTCGTGCGATTCGTCCACCAACAACTCTTACAGAAGTAACTGCACAGTAGAGCACAGACCAGTATTCGACATCTGTGCGATCGACGGCATGCCACAGTCAGCGCCCGCATTTCCGCCCCTGGAGCCTCCACGACGTAATATGCGTATTTCAGCATGGGTCAACACTTGACACCTTGTAATCGCTTGTGCTATTGATCTGTAAATGTGAAGTTTTCAAGTACTCAACATGCACTGTTGCCACAATAAATCGTAATAGGAAAGCTCTAAAAGGGTATACTGTTTCTTTCCAAAAGCGGACCTACGTCGCAAAACAGATTCTCCGTGGAGCTGACCGGCGGCAATAGGGGAGCCGCGCGTGTCTAGGAGCAGCTCACTGGCAGAACTCAGCAGGCGTCGACGTTGCTTTGCATCGACAGTGACCACGCACCCATAAGTCAACTAGCCATACGTCACTCGCTGGCGCATCGAAAACTCGCTTAATGAAATAAGTGCGAAGATAAAGAGACAGCTACACCCTTCCAACTCTCGACATGTTTGAAATGTTGTACTTAGGGAAAGGAGGAAAGATGTGGACGGGTCCTAATCAGTTACCGTTGGTTGGCCTAAAAAAACATACACTTTATTTTTTAAAAAACCATACACTCAACAATCATTTCTAAAAATTTCATTACACTGGCGGCTAAAAGCCTTATTAGAAGAATTGCAAGTTATTGTCGGCTGAAACCCACAAGCAATGTTGCACACAAACGACGGCTGAAGGCCTGATTAAGAAGGTTCAAAATTCTTCGTCGGCTGAAGGCCAGGAGCAATTTCAAAAATACACAACGACTGAAGGTCTGAATTACCAATAATGTGAACAGTTACAAGTGAAAAATAAGAAAAATCCTTTTAACAATCTTAGTAACTGTACCAAGTTACAGTGACGGCTAAGGGCCTTATAAAGACAGAACTAAAACTACTTGTCGGCTGAATGTTACAAGCAGTGCTACAAACAATTAACTGCTGAAAGCGAGCAAAAATTTCAGAATACACACCGACTGAAGGCCTGAATTACAAGTGAGGAAGGCCGTTACACATTAACAAATAACAAGATATTTTCTTCTTAACAATCAAACGGTAACAACATATAGTAATGGCTGAAGGCCTTATGAAGAAAAAAATTCCAAACTGATGGTCGGCTGAAGGCCATAACACGCAATCAAAGGCTGACGGCCTGATTATGAAGGTTGAAAATTATTCGTGGGCTGAAGGCCACAAGCAAGTTCAGAATACACAATTGCAAAAGGCCTGAATTACAAAGAGCTAAAACCCTTTCAAATAATCTTAATAACTTTTAACAGGCTATAGTGATAGCTGAAGGCCTTATTAAGAGCAAATTACAATTAATTTGTAAGCTGTAGGCCATAAGCAGTGTTACAAACAATTATCTGCTGAAAGCCAGAATTACAAGTGGGGAAGACAATAATGTGTTAAAACATCAGAGTAAATTTTAAAAAATTATGCCAGACAAACGTGTGGTTCCTGAAGAGGGACAGCAGCCTTTTTAGTAGTTGCAAAGGGAACAGTGTGGATGATTGACTGATCTGGCCTTTTAACACTAACCAAAACGGCCTTGCTGTGCTGGTACTGCGAACCGCTGAAAGCAAGGGGAAACTACAGCCGTAATTTTTCCCGAGGGCATGCAGCATTAAGAGCTGCATCAAAACAGTCTCAGGACTGAAGACCACAACAACAACAACATGTGTAAATAAGAGTGATCCATAGACAGTGCTCCCTGGATGGTTCTTAGGAAGGTGACTACAGCTGTGTAAGCTGTGAGACAGGCACCCAAGAGTTGTACTCACGTAACGGGATGGCATCTCGCACTAGGGGTAGCTTAAGCGCCGACCGACTGACTAACCAATCCACCTAACGCCCAATCACCGGTACAACGATGAAATATTTTTAGGCAGTGGCAAAGAGACGGACAGCTTCACGTCTTCGGAAACACACCGAAGGCCGAAAGAAACACTAGAACTAAGGTAGACCACCCAAAATCATATACATAGTACAATTTAAGAGGCTGTGGACCTACACGTCGTCTCGGACAGCATTAACACGATGAGGTAATGTACAGTGCCTGAAAAGTACGCTGACCCTCAGGACAGGAAACTGGAGCGTTAGCGGCTCAAAGGCAGAAAACGCCGCTGGTTGCACTTCACTAATAAGAATAATACCAAATCCAAACTAACATCAAGGTGTAGAAGGCGGCTAATAGCTTCCGCCAACTTGACAGACTATAGCTCTGCATGTAGATGAAAACAACCGCTCGAGCATTTCTCATTTCGTGCCGCTGCTCGACGGCTGGGAAAGGCCCACGCTGCGAAACGGCTGTGGCCGTCTAATGCACCATGTGGCCGGTTGTCCTCCACCTGTCGCTTATCGGTTGGACTGCCGAGCGCTGCCGGACGCTCGACCGTACTCACAATCTCGGCCGGTGATAGTACGACCGCCGCGCTCTCTACAGTGCCGAATCGCATTAGAAACCCTGTGTAAACGCTGTTGACGACCTAGCTTTGAGCAGCGCAGACAACGTTGTGGATAAACCAAGTATAGGTCGTAAACGTTCCATCCATGAAACGAAGAGAAGTATTATGGACAGAATTATGAGCTACTCATTAGTCCTGAAGAAGAAAGGCATGTCGCAAGAGGAGGCGAAAAGTGAAGCTTGGAAATCGTTTGCACTTGAAGTGGATCCTATCACGCGTGCTTCTGCTGGTTTCGTGCAATGTACCATATGTGATACCGTACTTTCGTACCAGTCAAGCACAACAGGTATGACTCGGCATTGCAAAAGCAAATGCGGAGCTGAGGTCCACCGGACATTTGCAGTACCAAGTAGCATAAAGAAAGTAGTTGTTAATAGGTTGGTCGATATGAGTGGAACAGATTTGCTACCGTTAAATACTTGTAGTAAGATTGACTTCAAGAATTATTCGCAGGAGCTCATCAATACTGGCGCCACTTATGTCAAAGTCAACATAGAAGATGTTCTTTCTCACCCTACCACTGTATCGCGGCATATTAAAGAAAATGCAGACAAAATACGGGCGACAATGGTGCCCAAGCTAATATGTACCTTAAAGAACAAAATGTGCGCTTTAGACGCTGATCAGTGGTCTGATAAATACAAGAAGAGAATTTTTTTTACTGTGACGGCCCATTGTGTGAATGATGAGTGGCCGCTAGAAACGCTTGTTTTGATAACAACCGAGTTTCCGGACGTACCTAAGACAGGAAAGAACCTACGGCACGAAATCGAAGAGCGGATGCTTGAGTTAGGAATTAACAAGAATGATCTTACAAAATGTTACTTTGTCATCGAACAAGGAGCTAATATGAAGAAGGCACTTGAATCTTACGACCATTTGCCTTGCTTTGATCACTGCTTGATGACTGCGCTTCGTCACATTTCCAGAGAGAGACGTTTTTAGAAGACGAAGCTCCTGAAATCCTGTCGTGTCTGCTATCAGCAAGACCTGTAGTAGGATATTTGAAGAGATCGAGTCACTCGGGGCGCCTGCGGCCCTCTGCGAGGCAAGAAGCTGTAACTCGGTGGAACAGTATACTGTTACTGCTAAATTCCGCCATAAGTCAAATCGACGATATTCGGGATCTACCAGAATCCCGGTGGCAATCGACACTCTTAGAAACCTTCCAAGAAGGGTGCGTAGGAGGCGTTGTCGCTTATCTAACCCACTTTAGAGAAGCGAGTTTGGATTTGGAAACTGCAAAGATTGCAACGCTGGAACGTGTGCTGCCGTGGTAGAAGCGTCTCTTACATCATTGTGAACCAATAGACAGTGACAACGAGGTAAGAACACTTTCTATAGGTTCCGATTCTTTATACAACTGTTGAATTATCAGAGTGCAGTTATGCATATTGGGTTTCCTTTTCAGCTCATGGCGAAAATAAAAAGAACAGCATACTTCATCACAGAGAAGTGCAAGATTGAGGCTATCCATTACGTTGCTGTGGTTCTATGGCCATCACGGCGTCATTTGAAGAAACTCACAGCAGACGAAAAGCAAGCCACGTATGCTGAAGTTCGGCGATTGTACTCGGAACTGCCCGTAAATGGTAAGGTTCATTCTCTGAAACCAATTAGTAAACGAATGTTTGTTTGTCTAATCTGCCATCTTTAGTTAGATCAACATTTATTACGTCTACAATGTGATATATGGGAAAGGTTTCGCAGCTTAAACATTCCGTAATGCATTTTGATGTAATATGTGCGGTACATATAAAATGTCACCCTAAATATAGTCGTTTTGTAACCAGTAATTCTAACTACGGTGTATACACATTTGAAGGCGACAGGAATATCTTACGGATGTTTTCATTAATGTTTAGAGTCCATTCAAGCAAACAGTGACCAAGTTCTTCCCATGAAAAAGTCCAGGATGGACTGGAGTTAGGATGAGGAAGACGAAGATTGACACACAATTACTACCAATGTACTCGACAGATATCTTTCTCTCTCCAAATCCGACTGTACCTGTGCCGAAGGACAAATTTTACAGTGGTGGAAAACGCACTGGGGGTTATTTCCAAGGCTGTCGATAGTAGCCAGAAGAGTTATCTGTATTCCTGCCACTATGCTGCCAGCGAGAGAAATTTTAGCCATGCTGGTCACCTGCTGTCCAGCAAAAGATCGTGCATGGTGTCAGACAAGGTGGATGATCTCTTATCGATCCATCACAATCCGTAAGTATTCACAACATACCACGTAATCGCAAGGAAGGAAACATTTCTCAAACTCTATAAATGTATGATTAAACTTTCATTGACTTCACAGGAAGACGTTCAAGCCGCCAGCTGTAGTAATAGCTCCAGGAACACAAATGACGCCTGTGTGGCAGGGAGCACCAATGACGAAAAACCAAATGTATAGTCATGATTCACTTATAACGTTATTTACAGGTGATAATTTGTTCAGAAATTAACGTTTGTGCAACAAAATATCGTATTACTTTTAACTCCGTCATTCCTTCCCGATCCTTGCAGTCAATATTAGTGCAAAGTATACGTGTCCGAGTTTGGAGATAGGCTACACATGATTAGACTACCTTGCCAGCCGCGGTGGTCGTGCGGTTCTAAGCGCTCCAGTCCGGAGCCGCGCTGCTACTATGGTCGCGGGTTCGAATCCTGCCTCGTGCATGGGTGTATGTGATGTCCTTAGGTTGGTTAGGTTTAAGTAGTTCTACGTTCTGGGGGACTGATGAGAACAGCAGTTGAGTCCCATAGTGCTCAGAGCCATTTTTTAGACTACTGTGTTCCCGTTTGTCTACCGAACTGAACAAAATACTAAATACAGACATTACAGTTTTTAACGTTACAATCACAGGAATACGTGATAGCCTCAAAGGCGACACCCCAGTAGTCTGCAACATATTAACAGACATCAAATGTAACATATACAAGTGTATTATTTAGGTCATAGAACTGGTAGTAAACAACGAAAGACATTTGTAAAAGAAATACGTGAGTGGTTACTGTGAAGCGGTGGCCTCTGATCTCGAGGAGTGTGACGAACCGCCGATCGCTGGCACTGAGTCCACCGGTTACTGGCGACCGGCCGAGGGTTTGGCGCACTCGCCCGAGCGCTGGCGATCGGCTGCCCACAGGCGGCGGAAGAGGACGCTCGGCTGCATACTCCAGAGAGCCGGAGGGGCGAGAAGGACTCGCCGGGAAAAATCGGAGATAATGCAGACCTCTATGACAGACTCCACTAGTTGGGGTTGGTCTCATCCTACCTGGGAGCAGCAACACACAAACAACAGGAGTTCTCAAACAGTGGAGGTTCCAGTACTGGGCACGATTCATTCAACCTCAAACGTCATGGGTTCGGTTGTCGGCTACACCCCCTGGGTCCGACAGTGCGGCCCCAGCCTACCCTTGCGCTGCGGACCTCCTCGCTACCCCGTCCGAAGCCGAAATGACTGCCACACCCGAAGACCCGGAAATACTAGCCATGACACCAAAGATAGTACCACAGCACTGGCTATTGATAATCGCTGCTGCTGCCTAACAATACTAGCAAATTCAGTGGTGCCATTAACTCAAGAAGGAAATAAGATGCCACTACCGCTATTACAAGACGCCAAGTAGTGAACGGGAAGAACGCGAGAAGTACACGGCTCAGTATTATACATTATACCATGTGTTAGTGAAAACGACCAAAAACAGCAGCTGCGGCCGGCTAAACCATATATTTTGTGTAGCTCTCTACTGAACAACGGATGGTCCAGTCATGTAGATGGATGGAAAATGACTAATAGTGTGGAAAATGACGAGGCCAAACTCAACAAACACAAAAATTATTCCTAATTGGTACACAAGCCCTCCACACACCCGTTTAGCATCTGTATAACATAGTCAGTAATACGCACGGTCCATTGACATTAATGTGAAAAGCGCATACGTTCGACGTCAACATGCAGGAGCCACTCACAAACGGCACGAGGCAGCACTAGCAGTGGAGATACGTTAAGCTTGTCGGGGGTGAGCCGTGGTAAAAATTGCTGTTTGGAAGAGCGCGCCGCAGAGCGTTGTGTGAAGCAGTCGCCCTCCGTTTGTGGCGGTGACGCCGCTGTGGCAATCGCAGCTTTGGTGTCTCCCTCTGGTGGGAAAGGAGAAAGGTTGCCTTTTCACGTGCATTTAAGGGGCGTATGGGCTCGTTAGGAGACGAGTCTGGGCAGTTGGTCAGCCGAGTCAGTGTGGGCCAGTCAGTGTCTGTGTGTCGTCCGGAGTGCTAGTTTGTGTTAGGCCGCCAGTCTGCTCGAGTTTGCTCAGGCAATGGGCATTGGCGGTTGGACCGATCTGTTGGTCAGTCGATCACTGAGACACCAGATGACTTGTCCGCCCGGAGCGTCGGCGTGTGTGAGGTCGCCACGTGAGTCCAGTGGACGCGCCGTATAGCGAGGGGTAGTGGCTTCGCGGCCGACACGAGAGCAACAGGAGTCAACCCACGACTTCGGTCTGATCGGGGAGAGATGCGAAGCCGTGAGACGGGATATCGGCGCGCCTTCTTGCTCCCGTTGAAGCGGCTCGCAGCTGACGTTTCGGGAGTGCGTGTTGGGCGTGCTACGCCAGGTCTTCGCCTGACATCACAGTTTATTAAAAGTTAAGTGATTCGTAATATGTTGTTTCATTTACCTGTTAAATTCTACTTGTGTTCTTGGTCAGTCTCTCGTCCCCAGCTTGCTCGTCTGTCTCCTGTCCGCATTTTTCAGGCTGTTAGTGTCTGTCTGTCGGTCTGCCATACGTTCATAGCTGCCTCTGTCACGTTTGTAGGATTCGGTGTTAACGAATTTATTGCTTAAGTTGTAAAAGCCGAATTCCTGAAATATGTTTTTATCTTGCCTATCATCTTGAGAGGCAGTATATATGTAATGTAGAGCATGTTTGTACATGTTATGTAAGAATGCATTTCAAGGGGTTTTGTTTAAATGGTCATTTTAGTATATAAAATGGGCACCCTTCCACCGTAAGAATTCTCTTTTAAAAACAAGTAGCACTTTTGGTGGCAAGTAATTTTTTTAATGTTAGTGTTTTTTTACCATTTCATCCCTCCTATGGGCTCCATAGTTTATGTGTTTGTGTGAGTTGTTAAAATTTTTAGTTTAAAGTAACCTGGTGTGTTACAGATTCGCACCAGTGTAGTCTTTGTGAGGTTGTTGTGAGCGGTCGTGACTACGGCCGCGTTAAAATGTTATTTTTGTCTCTGAATAAATTGTAACTTGATTTTTAGAGTGTGCTTTCTGATTATAAATTTTAAATCTGTTTCTTCTGTCTTTTGTTTTTAAAAGAGGGTTTTTAAGAATAAAATTTCAATTTTCTGAAATTTAATTTGTTTTCATCATTTACCCACTGCCAACAACTTCAACGCTCACATAATGTAATTAAATGTGTTAATCTTCTTGATGAATCGTTAGTAAGTAAAGTAAATTCTTTAAGAAAAGATTTTGAAAGTAAATCCACGGTTCATGGGCGTGCGGAAAATCAGTGCTCTCGTTTTTCATAATGCGGGAACGGAGCGATTTTCTCACATGCAAATGGACACTATGGGTGGCTTTTGCCGCAAGCGTGGAAGAATTACCGAAATGGGTAAATCTGCAAATCGTTCGCGGCCCACCATGGTTAAAGTATACGGTGCACGAAGAATTGGCTCTGTCAACAACCTGCGCCGAGGCAACTGTGGAACACCACGGCCCGTAGATGACAGGGGTGAACGACAGCTGCGAAGGTGTGTACAGGCGATTGATTAGACGTGCCACGGTGAGCAGCTGACAGCCCAGATGAACCAAGGAGCGGCCAACAGTGCCAATGACTGTTCAGTGGACGTTTTTGCGTATCGGCCCTTGCAGCAGGCGCATTTTTCTTGCTCCCATGCTGACAGCTGTTCATGGGGTCGATAGCTGGAATCTGCACGCTAATACGTCCACTGACAGGCGATATGTGGCTTTTTCAGACAAATAACGTTTTATGCTCCATCGGACATATGGCCGTTGACGTGTATGGCGTGAAACGTGTGAAAGCAAACACTCTGCAACAATCAGTGGGATGTTGCAGGCCGGAGGAGGGATCGCTGTGCCCTCGGGGGTGTTTTCGTGATAACCTCTTAGTGATCTCGTTATTCCAGAACGCGCAGTGGACACAATTAGGCACCTATGTTAGGGGACCATGTCCATCTATACAAGCAGTCCGCTTTTCCTCCGGACGATGGCATCTACCAGCAGTACAACGCCACACAGTTTGCAGTGAACGCGTGTGTTTCGTACAGTACTGGGGTGAGTTTACGATACTCCCCTGACCAAAATCTCCGGGTTTAAACCCAGTAGAGGATCTGTGGGACCACCCCGAACGGGCCGTTCGTACCATCGATCCTCAACTGAGAAAACTAGTGTAGCTGAAATCTGGTAACTTATAGAGTCTAAGTGAGTCTCTTCCTGTACGTCTCGCAGACGTCCGCACTGCAGAAGACCGTTTCACAGACCTATGACTGGTGGTCCCATTAACGCGACTGGACGCTGTATTACTTACACAGCCTTCGTTACAATTATTCGTCTAGCAACGTAGTATTTGATGCTCATGGAACTTGTATCACGATGGTCACGGCAGCGTTCAATATGAATATCCCGGTGACACTGCTAAGCGAAGGGACTGCTCGATATAGCAATCGATTCTGCACTCGCCTTGGTCCAGGTGGGCGGATACATATAGCCCCTGGAACGTCTTCTGCGACTGTCCCATTGAAGAGCAAATTGCACGCCGGCGTGCAACACTGGACATGATTGTATTGTGGGCTTGCCATGTGACCGATTTGACGGTGCCGTCTCCCATGTGTCCACCATGCGGCCGTAGAAAGCTGTTGCGTGCCTTCCATTGAAGTTATGTTGTTTCAGTTAATTTAACTTACTGGGTACGTCATTCCCCTGGTGTCGGCACAACCAGCAATATCGGTGTAATCTTAACAAGCGGTTCTTTGCTTTAATGTTCTGTTTCACTCACTTTCATGTCCTTGTTGGTATTCATTTTACACTATCTTTGATTAAGCTATTGTTCCTATTTATCTTGTGCATACGATTCTTATGCTGTCATGAAACCATATTAATTAGCGTCGCTACTTATTGGGGCCAGACGGTAAAGTAGTGGTGTAGTTCTGTATATTAAACCACAATGTATTAATTTCTGAATTTCAAATTGATTTTCATACGACGAAGTTTATAACTTTTGAATGGAATGTGTGGTTCTGTCAGGGTTCCATATTTTGATTTGTTGTAAGGTCGAACTCGGAATTCTGCACACCCAAGGCCAGCTGGTATTAATGTTTTAATACCCTTTTGTAAAGTTTAATGTGTGATACCTCGGCTGTGAACTAATGTAAAATATATTGCACCCAATTTGGGCTTAGTATTAAACTAAATATCCCTTATTTCTTCAGAATTCATCCTTTTAGAGCCAATACAATAGTTGCTGTTGTTATCTGACAGCGCCAAATGGAGAGACGGGCGATATATTATGTTAAAAGGTGTGGGTAAAAATCCTCTGCCAAGATCGAAAAAATTACTTAACTGATTCTTAGAATTACTAGTATTACATAGTGTTATGTAACAATGGCGACGTATTTTAGTGCGTACTTGGCAACAAGGCCTACTCACCTCAACAGATGACGAAGAGTAATGTCTTTTGGATGGTACTCACTGGGTTAAGTGAAAATTTTTTTGCTCTGTTATTGTTCATATCAGCGTGTTCTGTTTGCTATTTTCAGGAATAATTACATCTTCAATATTTTTATCATTACTTCAAGTAGTGAAAACTTCAGTGAGGGAAATGAAATTTTAATATAAATATATTCCAAGTCGTGTGAAGTCATGCGATATGTATAAGTAAGCCTTACAACGACGCGTTACTACACTGGCCTCGCAAGTGTCTTATTCATTTTAGTATGCAACCATTTACATTTCTGGGACTATCTTTGTAAATAATATGTATATTCAATAACGTACCTACAACCGGCCGCTGTGGCCAAGCTGTTCAAGGCGCTTCAGTTCGGAACTGCGCTGCTGCTACGGTCGCAGTTTCGAATCCTGCCTCAGGCATGGATGAGTGTGATGTCGTTAGGTTTCAGTAGTTCTAAGTCTATTGGGTTGATGACCTCACATGTTAATTCCCATAGTGCTTAGAGCCATTTGAACCATTTGAAATAACGTATAAAAATTCACTGTTTGCCGACTCCTCACAACTGTCTTCCCTTGGGATTTATGGAATAGAGCAAATCAGCTCTTTCATAAATGAATAACACGTATGGGTTCATTTCTGGTACGCTCGACAGTCTCTAAGATCTTTTCACTTTGTGTCTATCGAGGTATAAAACCTAGGCATCTGACATGCCTCAAATTTTTTGTTGTACGACCCTTGCAATGTCACGCATGCTGCCTGGAGTCACAGACCCAATGTATGTAAAAATAGTGTAATACGTTAAAACATATATGTCTGACAAGTCTACAGAAAATATATATTTTTGGAGATTGCTGAAGCCTTTGAAGAACTGACGAATACCTCAAGCCGTAACGCGCGGAAGACCGTCGTCTCTCAGAGCATGGAACACGTTGTGTCCCTGTTTTATCCGAGGCAATTTTTTCGTTGTTTCTGAATCTTACGTTACTGAGAATAGTTTTGAGTTGTGTTACTAATGCAAGGTTTCTCAGACTTTGTCAGTTGAACTTCAAAGCTAATGCGAGTTTGAATGTAGTGAGAGCTGATGGCGATAAGGCAACGGTCTTGCCTCCGTGGGTACACTGTTTCCGGTCAGATCACCGAAGTTATGCGCTGTCGGGAGTGGCCGGCACTTGGATGGGTGACCATCCGGGCCGCCATGCGCTGTTGCCATTTTTCGAGGTGCACTCAGCCTCGTGATGCCAATTGAGGAGCTACTCGACCGAATAGTAGCGGCTGCGGTCAAAGAAAACCATCGTAACTACCGTAAGAGCGGTGTGCTGACCACACGCCCTCCTATCCGCATCCTCCTCTGAGGATGACACGGCACTCGGATGGTCCCGATGGGCCACTTGTGGCCTGATGACGGAGTGCTTTTTTTGTGTTGGTGGCGATTAGACTTAAGTGAATGTACTGATTTACTCAGATAAGGATGATTATTTTTATGAAGTGAAATAAATTACGCTACAACCTGCACACTCCTAGTGAGTCTTTCCGAAACAGATTAAAACAACGATGTTAATAGTCACAATTCCTGATATAAGTATCCAAATTTTTTGTTCTGTTCGCGCTGTGGAAATCAGACTTTGCAAACGAAAAGAAATTCATATTTACAGCCAACGCAGAAGCAGCAGCATATCAGACATTTTAATTAACAGGAACAGATTAGCTTACATGCCTAGGCAAGGAGTCGTTACTGATGCTAGCATGAGACCTACAAGTGAAAAGCTTTTCTTGTGTGTGCGTTATCGTAAATAGAAACCTGGGAATTCGAACTGACAACCTAAATGTGCTGCTGAGCTCAAAGCCACATACCTAACATGAAATTGAAATCAATCCAGTGTGTGTGAAAACCAACCATATTCATAGCAGAATAATAAATCATATCAAAAATTTTAAGCTCATCAGTCTTGGTCAGTTTTGCTTGGAAACAAAAACTGTAACTGTATTACAAAAAACTTTAATGTCGACCTGCGTAATAATGTAACCTGAAACACACGAAAATTCTTGCACTGACATATGGCCCTCGGAAAGTAAAGAGTGGTCGAGTGGTTCTAGGAAATTTAGTCCAGAAAGAAGTGGCTGCTACAGTCGCAGATTCGAATCCCACCTCGGGCATTGGAATGTGTGATGCTCTTAGGTTAGTTATTTTTAAGTAGTTCTAAGTCTAGAGGACTGATGACCTCAGATGTTTTGTCCCACAGTGGTTGGAGCCATTTGATTTGAAAATAAAGAAATTGACACAACCTACATTCCTCAAAGGAAATGAAATAATCACATCCCCATGACTATTAAATTTTCGTCTCCCTTCACTACCTGAATAATTTCTTTTATCTCAACAGACATTTCTTCATCTGCAGAGCTAGTTGGCATATAAACTTATACTACTGTAGTAGACGTGGTCTTTGTGTCTATCTTGGCTACAATAATGCGTTCACTATGTTGTTTGTAGTACCCTACCCGCACTCCTACTTTTTTATACATTATTAATCGAAGTACTGGAAGAAACAGGAACACAGCAAGACTCCGCTACAGCTGCTAAAAACTAACTACGGTCGGTCCAGAGAAACTGGGTTCATAATCATGACACAGAATGCTAATGAAATTCCTGTTGGAAGAAACTTAAAAAAAACATTCTAGACTCTAATATGAAATTGAATTTAATCTAATAACTTCCAAAGTGTAGTAAATTAACTCAGAAGATCAATCAATAGAATAATTATCAAAAACTCTACTGTGACTAGGGTGAAGTGGACTAACAATAAATGGCTACATAAATAAAAATAAACTTTTTACCTTTTTCTTCATTTCAAAATCTTTTGTATGTCCATATGCTATCCAGCCATTGTTCTGAGTCATCATTTCTCCTCGTAATAAATCATTAACTCACATAGTTGAAACTGCGTCTATGCATTACATTGTACTCCCAACGAAAGCCACCTGCTACACACCGCAGCTATCCACAACTGACTGTCAAAGATTCTACTACTTCTCACAAGGTAACCTCCCCATCGCGCCCCCTTCAGATTTAGTTATAAGTTGGCACAGTAGATAGACCTTGAAAATCGGGAAAACTGAACGCAGATCAATCAAGAAAACAGGAAGACGTTGTGTGGAACTATGAAAAAATAAGTAAAATATACAAATTGAGTAGTCCACGTGCAAGATAGCATACTGTGAGGAGCTGCGGAAAGAGAGGTCCTTGGTTCAAGTCGTCCCTCGAGTGAAAAGTTCAATCTTTTATTTTCAGACAATTATCAAAATTCAGGCACTTAGACATAATCAACTTCGCTCTCGAAAATTCCATCACTCTTTGGGAGTGATTATCACATGCACAAGAAAACCTAAATCGGGCAACGTAGAAGAATCTTTTTACCCATTTGTCAAGTGTACAAGTTAGGCGGGTCGACAACATATTCCTGTCATGTGACGCACATGCCGTCACCAGTGTCGTATAGAATACATAAGCCGCGTTTCCTGTGGAGGAATCGGTTGACCTATGACCTTGCAATCAAATGTTTTCGGTTCCCTTTGGACAGGCACGTCCTTTCGTCTACTAATCGCGGTGCGGTCGCAAAACACAGACATTAAACTTATTACAGTGAACAGAGACGTCAATGAACGAACGGACAGATCATAACATTGCGAAAATAAAGAAAGTAAACTTTTCACTCGAGGGAAGACTTGAACCAAAGATCTCTCGTTCCGCAGCTACTCACGCTAACCACGCAACCACGGTGTTCCTGAGTTTAGACTGTCCTTGGTGTTGCCTATTTCCGCATAGACTACTCAGTTTCTTCATTTTGATTATTTTTTCACAGTTCCACACAACTTCTTCATGTTTTCTCGATTGATCTGTGTTCAGTTTTGCAAGGCCTCTCCACTGTGTCAACTTATAACTAAATTTGACGGGGGTGCGATGGGGAGGTTCCCTTGTCAGTTCTGCCATCGGAGATATATAGATGCTGTTGCCTAACAACTGTTTCTCTGACCACAACAGTTGAAACAGATCATTTTCCTTCAAAAATATTAACATATCCAAAAACATCATCTAAAAATAGCCATCCTACAAACCTCTTGAGGATTTTAACGAACAAGACTTAATGAGGTTGAGTAAGTGGCTCTGAGCCACAATGGACAATAAAGCAGAGCCACCAGTTGTTAATTACGGAGGCGCAGAGAGCGCCCATCCATTACCGACGCCGGGAGCCGACCACTCGAAACGACTTCGGTGCATTACAAGAGCGTCCATTCGACAGTCGAGCGAGTGAAAACCGACTTGTAGAGCATTAGACGGATATTATGCAGACAAGAGTTCATTAATGGCTCATGTTCGGCGCTTTGAGCGCTGCGAGATTGATTAGCGGGCGCACTCGTCAGAGATGGGCGGGTGCAGCGCGCAGCAGACGGGTTGGCAGATGGGGGCAGTGCTGGCTGCGTGGCCAGTCAGGGTAGGGGGGGGGGGGGGGGGCCTTGGAGGCAGTCGATGCGGCCTGCTGCACACGGGGCTCGCGGTAATTAGGCCGCGGCCGCTGCCCACCGTCCCACCATCCCACGACCCGAGCAGCGGCGGCGGCAGCGGCGCGCGGTCGATGCAAACGGCCCGTCTGGGAGCCTGCCGGCAGTCCGGACGACACGCCGCTATCAAATTCTCAGACCAGCTGCTCGATATAGCCTGCCTGCTGTGGATGCCGGGCGCGGTTTTTACAGTGCGGCGCTGTGTTTGCGGTGCCCAAAAAGTGCACTGCGGTGCAAGTGTGGTCACATTCGGCACAAAAGGGCAACATACTACAGGAATCGGCACCACGTTGTTGGTGACTGTAATACCCGTAATCGAAAAGCACAGTGACAACCAACTGCGTAATATGTACAAGTTTCGTGGACGCTTTGGAGACACTAGTAGAGCTACCTGAATCGATACCAAGTGATATAAAAGTAGTACAAACGAGAACCTTAAGGGGGGTAGGACGTCTAACGTGCCGACTTGGAGCAGGAGAGGCTCCACAGGACATTTTATTTTCTGCTGTCTGTACTTTTACAAATAAATTCATAAACCTTTGTCAGCATGACCAGGAAGGATTCACGTTTCACACTCATAGCAGTGGAAGTGCAAAAACATAGTAAAATATTTTTTTTAGATATGATATTTCATAATTTTTTCACTTACTGGTGGCTGCATTTGTTGCTATAGGTACATTTTTCATTACAGGTAAGAGAGTTTGTTTGATGAAATTTGCACAGCATACAAACCATACGGAGGTGTATGAAAGTCTAGAATTTTCCAAATCTATTAAAAACTTTGGTAAAAATTGAGATAATTAACTACAAAATTTTATTTTCTTCTAAACATAAAGTTTAAAGCGTAACATCTCCATCATTTTTTCATAAGTTAAATAGATTCTAGAGTTTCAGACACCTGCAAGTATGGTTTGTGTGCTGTGCAAAATTCATCGAACGGTCTCTCTTGCTTCTGAAGAAAAGTGTACCTATAGTAACAAATGCAGCCAACAGTAAGTGAAAAAAATGATGAAATTTCACATGTAAAAACAAATTATTTTGCTATATTTTTGAACTTCCGCTGCTACGAATGTGAACCCTGAATCCATCCTGGTAATGCTGACAAAATCTTATGAATTTACTTGTAAAAGTAAATGTGGAAATAAAAATGTCCTGTGGGGCGTCTCCTGCTCCAAGTCGGCCCGTTTCACGTCCTACGCCCCCCCCCCCCCCACCCTCTAAGGCGTACAATATGTACGAAGTGCATGATAAAAGTAATGAGACTGCTTTTTTGTCTACCAATCATTTTTTTCGCCAACAACATTATATTCTTGAAAGTAGGTCTCTTCGGCAGAGTGGTTGATCCCAGTCTCGGCTGTAGCACTGAAAGGCTTCAACTCGTAGGGCCTCAACCATGTCGGTCACATTCTTTTGTATGTTTTCAGAGTCCTAAAATGACGTCCGTTTAAGGTTGTTTTTTTAAATTTCAGGAAACGAAGGCCGCAGTTAAGGTGAACACAGGGGCTGTGGAACAACAGGTGAAAAATTCGGTGATGGACGTAACAATGTCATACGAGTCGTTGTCATAATGCTGCATCCTCTTACATGCACTGTCCGATTTCACTCGATTTACACTTTTCCTGAGCTTATCAACGACATCTTTGTGAAAGACTTTGACCTGGAGGAACAAATTCTAAAAGTTGAAAATAAAAGCTTTGAGTAGCGGATTCGAGCTTTCCTCCGTCAATGAGATGTCCCAATGTGCCTCTCGTCACTTTGCCGATTTGTCGCAGCGTCGAACATCAAAATGCAGGATCCGTCACCTGTGATCACACGACTAAACCATTCGAGGTCATTGACAATTTTCCTTAAAAGATCAAAGGATACGTTTCTTCGACTGTCTGTGTAAGGTCTCCCGGCACCATTTTCGCATAAACCTGTCGCACGTGCAAATCTTCGGTCATAATTTGATGCAGAGTGCAAGTGTTTACGTTTCACATGTCACCCATCAAATGGTTCAAATGGGTCTGAGCACTATGGGGCATAACTTCTGAGGTCATCCGTCCCCTAGAATTTAGAACTACTTAAACCAAACTAACCTAAGGACATCACAAACATCCATGCCGGAGGCAGGATTCGAACCTGCTACTGCAGCGGTCGCACGGTTCCATATTGTAGCGTCGAGAACCTCTCGACCAAGCTGGGCGAATGTCACCCATCCCACTCATTGTTAAACGTCGGTCCGATATTGCAAAAGAACAAACACGTTCGAAGTTTTTGCCGTTGTTTCAAGCGTAGGTCTGCGTGAGTGATGTTCCCCTTCAACTTGTTCTCGGCATTCCAAAAACGACTTTTGCCCACGAGAAACCATCGTTCTTGAGAAGGAATGATCCCTATAGGCCTGTTTCAAATTTGTAAAGGTCACACTGGCGAAATCTCTAAGTTTAACAAAATATTGGACTGTATAACCTTGCTCTAAAGTAGCGAGAGCACAACTCCTCTGACTGCGCATGATCGCTGAACTGAGCTGAAACTAGGAATGAGGATCTGGAAGGTATGAACACACTGATTTACATAAGCAGAACAACAAAGCGTTACCAGATCTTTCGCAGTACTGTCAGTCTTATTACTGTCTGGAACTTGGTCATTCAATGGATTACAATGACACCAAGATTGTGACACAGACCTCAAGATTTTGGGACAGTGTCATTAAAGAAGCCATTGAGATTAAGGTCACAGACAATCTAATCAACCCTGACTCGGGATACCAAATCAGCACTGCCTGGAATCCTGCGCTTGAGCTTGTGAAAACTCAACGCAGGACACTCCAGGATTCAGCAAGAAATATAAGTGGAGACCGAGGGAACAGCCGTGAGACAAGGTGTTGGACATTAGAGACCAGATCTGACACACCCCAGGTCATGAACTCGACTTCAGATGACGGCTAGGCCGGGCGCGGACGGCGGAGGGAACACCGGCGACCAGAGAGGGACAATGTAGCCGCGTCTGGCGGGCGCGGACCTCAGATGGAACACACGACGCGGCGCGGACCGATTAGGGAGTGCCCAGCACGCAACAGATGTGGAAACCGTAGTAACAGTCATGAGATAGAGTACCTAACATCTCAGATTGGGTCTGACACACCTCAAATGACAACCACAACCGTTGAGGACGGCCAAAACCGGCGCCGACGGCAGTCGGAACATCCACGACTGGAGGGGTCCGTTGAAGCCGAGTCTGGCGGGTGCAGACCACAGATGGAACACTCGACTCGTCGCGGACCGATTAGGGAACGCCCATCTCCTCGCAGGCATAAATACTGGACTCGATCGACCCAAGGACCAGTCTCAGGTAGCACCTGAAGAAGACAGAGGAGATGTACCGTAACATCAAGAAGCTCGACAAGCTTCGTCACAGGAAAGGGAGGATGCTGTGTTCTCTCAGTTTCCTTCTGAGATGCTGAGAGGGCGAAGTAGTTCCAGTTTTCGCCAGGATCAAGCATCACATTAACTCGAGAGCGGCAAACAGGATCAAACACAGAGCTAGTCTCGCTCTGGTTAGAGAGAGAGTGCGCGACCTGCGCCACCGATTGGATGTGACAACCAGGGAACTGCTGTTTCTTTACCTAACTATAGCAGCTTCCTTAACCACTCAAGACTGGGACCAGGTTGATGGTGCCTCTTGGTCTCTAGCAGAATGCAACACCAAGAAGTCAATGGCACGCCAGCTAGCCAAGTTTGAGCGCCGCAACAACAAGTTGCAACAGACTGTGGACACACGCACAGTGGACAATCTAACTGACAAGAAGCTCGGTGAGACCACCTTAAAAGTACTTAGCAATGGCCTCAATTTCGCAGTGACCCCTAGAAACATTCCTGTCACAGCCTTTGTCAGTGCAGTTGAGCAAGTGGCCATCACGCTTCCTTCTAGTGTGGCCGAAGAGATCCGAAGAAAAATCTGCAGGGCGTTCTCCAAGACCAAGCCACCCAAATCCAACATTTCAGGTGATGAAAGGGTGGCACTGAGGCGACTCCGGGAGGATGACAGCATTGTGGTGTTGCCCGCAGACAAGGGGAACTCCACAGTCATCCTACAAAAAACAGAATATGACAGAAAGGTGCAACAACTTCTGGAGGATCCTGCATACAGGTCAATAGCCAGCGACGCTACAGAGAAAGTGGACAAAAAGACCAGGGCTCTGTTGAAGGAGACAGGCCTGCCTGAACAAGTCATCAAGAAGCTGCGTCCCAAAGCGCCAACACCCCCTAGACTTTATGGACTCCCCAAGATTCACAAGGATGGGGTTCCACTGCGACCTGTTGTCAGTAATATTGGTGCAGCAACTTACCCTACTGCGAAATACCTGAAGAAGATGTTGACACCACATGTGGGTAAATGTGCACATCACATCCGGAACTCAGAGGATTTCCTACATCGACTGGGCCAGCAACACATCAGAGACACAGACATCATGGTTAGTTTCGATGTGGTGTCTCTCTTTACACGTGTACCATGGAAGGAGTCACTTGAGCTTATTGGAGAGAAGTTAGATGGAGCTCTCCTTGACCTGTTCAGGCATGTACTGACATCAACGTACTTCCTATATGGGGGTCAATTTTATGAACAAACAGAAGGGGTGGCGATGGGCAGCCCCCTATCACTAGTGGTGGCCAACCTATTTATGGAAAGGTATGAAGAGGAAGCACTCTCTTCAGCCAGATATCAACCCAAGTGCTTTTTTAGGTATGTGGATGATACCTTTGTCATCAGGCCCCATGTTAGAATGAAGTTAGATGAGTTCCTGCTACATCTGAACTCTTGCCATCCGAACATTAAGTTCACAATGGAAATGGAGAAGGATGGAATACCTCCATTCTTGGATGTTCTGGTGAAGAGAAAGGGAGATGGCACATTTGGACACAGTGTGTACCGCAAACCTACGCACACTGACTTATACCTTCAAGCCAGCACTTGCCACCATCCAGCACAGAAGAATGGAGTGCTCAAAACACTGGTCCACAGAGCACAAACTCTGTCAGATCCTGATAGTCTGGCCACAGAAATAGAACACTTACAATCAGTGTTCAGCAGGAATGGGTACTCCTCTAGAGATATCGAGAAGGCACTTCAACCTGCCGACCGGCCAAAGGATCCAGAAGATGAACCAGAAGAGGCAAAGAAGATGGCATACTTGCCATATGCCGGACCTATCTCTACCAAGATCAGCAGGATCCTCCAGAAATATGACATCAAGAGCATATTTTGCCCACCCACAGAAATTGGGGCTATGCTGGGGACTGTAAAAGATGACCTGGGGCTACGCAAGCCAGGTATTTACAACATACCATGCCAGTGTGGGATGTCATACATTGGCCATACCACCAGAACTGTGGACATCAGGTGTAAAGAACACCAGAGACATACCAGACTCAGGCAGGCAACTAAATCAGCCACAGCAGAGCATTGTCTGGAACTTGGTCATTCAATGGATTACAATGACACCAAGATTGTGACACAGACCTCAAGATTTTGGGACAGTGTCATTAAAGAAGCCATTGAGATTAAGGTCACAGACAATCTAATCAACTGTGACTCGGGATACCAAATCAGCACTGCCTGGAATCCTGCGCTTGAGCTTGTGAAAACTCAACGCAGGACACTCCAGGATTCAGCAAGAAATACAAGTGGAGACCGAGGGAACAGCCGTGAGACAAGGTGTTGGACATTAGAGACCAGATCTGACACACCCCGGGTCATGAACTCGACTTCAGAAGATTGCCAGGCCGGGCGCGGACGGCGGAGGGAACACCCGCGACCAGAGAGGGACAATGTAGCCACGTCTGGCGGGCGCGGACCTCAGATGGAACACACGACGCGGCGCGGACCGTTTAGGGAGTGCCCAGCACGCAACAGATGTGGAAACCGTAGTAACAGTCATGAGAAGAGTACCTAACATCTCAGATTGGGTCTGACACACCTCAAATGACAACCAAAACCGTTGAGGACGGCCAAAACCGGCGCCGACGGCAGTCGGAGCATCCGCGACTGGAGGGGTCCGTTGAAGCCGAGTCTGGCGGGTGCGGACAACAGATGGAACACTCGACTCGGCGCGGACCGATTAGAGAACGCCCATTTCCTCGCAGGCATAAATACTGGACTCGATCGACCCAAGGACCAAGGACGAGTCGCTGAGATGTGCAGCCGCGAGAAGGACGTACCTGCGCTTGTTAGCGACGCGAAGGGTGTGGCAGATCGCCGTCCGGCCGCGCTTGTGCCGTCGGCGGCCCCATCTGGCCCCCCACTTATGACGACCAGTACTATGGCTATGGATTTGGTGGACACAGTTCCGGAAACTTTTAAGACAGCGCTGTCTGTTCCGCTCCCTGATTCTGAGGATGAGAGCTCCACCGCCCCTCAGCCACGCGGACGAAGTGGGAAACAGAAGAGGAGGGCAACAGCCGCGACGTCCGCTGTTCGCAGCTCGCCGATCGAGAAGAGGGCCAAGCAAGATTTCGCCCCTGACGCTGATGGTTTTGTCCCGGCCCGGCGCACTGCAAGACACATGCAGTCATCGACGACGCTTCCAACTGCCGTCGCCAATTCATTCGACGCACTCGCTGACGCGCCGGACCAGCTGCCGCGCGATCCTGCGCCAAAGAAAGACTCCCATCTCCCGCCGGTGGTCCTCCAGTTTCGGCCGCCCTATGGGGAACTGCAGAAGTTGTTGCGCAGCTGGACAACGGCAGTGTATACTGTGAAGCCTGCCGGACGAGACCTGTACAGGGTCATACTCCGAACTGCTGACGACTGTCGCCGGGTCACTCAGGAGGCGTCTGAGCGTCGTATCCCGTTCTATACCCAGTCTCGAAGATTGTCATCCGGGACCTCCCATTCAACATGGAAGCCGATCACCTGCATCGTGAACTCGCTGACCTGGGCTTCTACATACGGGCAGTCGTGAAGATGAAGTCGCCCAAATCGCGCGATGATATGCCGCTCTTCCTGGTCGTCTGCTCCGACACCGTGGAGAACCGCAAACTATACCAATTGACGCGGGTCGCCGACGTTCCGGTTCAGACCGAAGATCTTCGCTCCAGGAGAGGCCCTGTGCGGTGCTTTCGCTGGCAGGGGATCAATCACGTCGCGCGCCACTGCTCTATGCCAGACAGATGTGTTAAATGCGCCGGCGCCCACGCAGGAAGTGCGTGCCCCCGTCCGCGCACTGAGAAGCCGACTTGTGCACTCTGTGGCGGTGCTCACGTGGCCAGCTATCGTGGGTGTGAGGTATGGAAGAGTGCCATCGCTCGCCAATGTGGCCAAACACCAGCGCCACATCCGAACAAGCCAGAAACGAGACGGCCTGGCGTCTCTTTTGCGGCGGAAACGTCAGGGGCGCCTTCCGCCGTCCCGGCTGCGTCGGCTGCTCCTGCTCCTGCCGCGTCCGATGCCGTGCCGATACCTGAGGCTCCTGCGCCTCCACCACAGCTGCTAGTGGCGGACCCGGGTACTGCCTTTCCCGGGCCGTCGGCCAGACCGCGCCCCACCAATCGCCTGCGCGGGGGTCAGCGCCCTGTGGGTACCCAGAGCTCAGCAACGTCAGTCGAGCGGCCCCAGGTGGACTCTCCAAGCGAGTCAGCCACGCCTCTCCCTTCCAGCGACGGGGCCGCGCCGGCTGCCTCCACCGCTGACCTGGCCAACCTCGTCGCGCAGCTCACTGCCTTGGTGACCAGTGCTACGAAATTGATTGAAGCCCTGTCACAGCAACTCACCGCTGCAGTGCCGCTGGCCTCTCCGGCCCCGACCGCTGTCAACACTCAGCAGCTGCACCATGGGCAGCGTTAGAAGGCTCACGGTCGTCGCGTGTAATACCAACAGCGTCCGCACTCAAGCTGGTGAACTTCGCCAATTTCTTCGAGATGAAGCCGTCGACGTCTGCCTTATCAACGAAACCCACCTGAAGCTTGGGGTCGACATCAGGGCGGCCAACTACTCCAGCTATCGCACCGATCGACTGACGGCGGGTGGTGGGACAGCCGTTAACGTCTGCAATGGCATTCGTCATCACGTGATACAACTTCCACCACTGGCAACCCTGGAGGCCACTGTTGTCGTCGTTCACACCTCGGCGGGCGCCATCACGTTCGTCGCTGCCTATCGGATGCCGTCTCGTCCACTGGACTCTGCTGACATTGATGCTCTGCTCTCCTTGAGGGGGCAGGTGTTCGTCGCCGGGGTCTTCAATAGTAAACATGTCTCCTGGAACTCCAGGATCACCAATGCCGCTGCCCGCTGCCTGCTCCAGGTAGCAGAACGCCAACATGCGCTTGTGGTGGGGCTGTACGATCCGACAATCTTCCCTGCCCGTGGCCTCCCGGATATCATCGACATCGCAGTCGTCAAGGGCATCCCTCATCAGATCACCGCCACGACGAGGACGGCTCTGTCTTCTGATCATGTCGCAGTGGTTTTCGATATCGACTTAGACGCCCTGCAACAGCCCAGGCGAGGCATCTCACTTGCTGGCATCGACTGGGGCAGGTTTCAAACAGCCGTGACGGACTCACTCGCCGCCGCGCCGCCCCCTGCGGCAGCTGGTGCGGACGCAGCACTTCTGCACTTTGCGGCAACCACGATCGACGCTGCCAACATAGCAACGCCATCCCGACCTCGAACTCCGCCTGACTACTCCCGCCAGCTGCCGCCGGACATCCTTGCGGCCATCACTGAGAAGAACCGGGTCTACCGGGAGTGGCAGCGGACAAGAAATGCCGATACCATGCGCCTCCTCATCAGGATGCGGCGGGATATCCGGGTCGCCATTGACAACCATCGCAATCGCGACTGGGATAACAAGGTCGCCACCCTCTGTATTTACGACGGCATGGCCTGGCAGACGACGAAGCATTTCCTACGCCGCACGCAACGTATCCCTCCACTGCTGGTATGGTCAGGCTGTCTGCGAACCAGCTGCGAAGGTTGATGCCCTTGCAGACGACTTTGAGGCTGCGTTTACGCCGATCGAAGACCCGACCGACGCTCTCCACGACGACCTGGTTGCTGACCTGCTCCCACGCTACTTGGAGGCACGCGACGACGATGACGTCATTGAAGAGACGACGGCGGAGGAGGTGTCGTCCATCCTGCGTGCCCTGAGCCCCAGGAAAGCTGCGGGCCCAGACGAGGTTTCCAACGCCCTACTCCAGAAGTTGCCGCCGGTGGCTGTCACTCATCTCGCCGCCGTCTTTAATGTAATCCTCCGGTCCTGCAGATTTCCGCAGTCCTGGAAGCGTGTAGAGATGGTGGCGATTCCGAAGATGGGGAAAGATCTGCGTCAGCCCGCGAACTCCAGACCTATTAGTTTACTGCCGGCCGTCTCCAAGGTCTTTGAAAGGGTGTACATCAGGCGGCTGCAGCGCCATGTTGACGAGGAAGGCCTCCTGCCCGAAGAGCAGTTCGGCTTTCTCAGGGGCCACTCGGCAGTTCACCAACTCCTACGGCTAGTGGAAGATGCGTTCGTCGCCCTCGAGCAGCGCGAGTTCTTCGGCGCGGTGTTTCTGGACGTATCGCGTGCTTTCAACAGTGTGTGGCACCGCGGCCTCTTGTTCAAACTTTTTGAACTTGGGGTCCCGACGTCGCACGTCCGTCTCATCCATTCCTATCTTGCCGATAGGACCTTCCATGTGCGGGCCGCGCATAGCTTGTCCTCCGTCCGCCGCATCAACGCCGGTGTGCCACAGGGTTCGGTCTTAGGACCACTCCTGTATTCGCTGTACACTTCTGATGCGCCGAAGATCGACCGTGTGCGGCTCGCCCTGTACGCGGATGACACGGCTCTATATACGAGGAGCCTCAATGCCGCCGTCATGCGCCGCCGTCTGCAGCTCGCAGTTGACACCCTGGCAGCCTGGGCCGTCAAGTGGCGTCTAAAATTCAATGGGGCCAAGACACAGTTCCTGATCGTCACCTGGCGACTCGTTCCTGCGGGTCTGCAACCGCTCACCGTCGGTGGCAGCCCTGTCCCGTGGCGTCCCACGGCGCATTACCTGGGCGTCACCATCGACCGCCGGCTCACGTGGTTTCCGCACATCCGCGAAGTGAATGCCAAAGTGCGGAACCGGCTACGCGTCCTGTACCCGGTGCTGAACCCCGGTTCCCGACTACCACCGCGTCTGGGCATCACTCTCTACAAGGCGCTGCTCCGCCCTGTAATCCAATACGCCGCCGTCGTCTGGGGGAACGCCGCCGACACGAACCTGAAGAAGCTGGAGACACTGCAGAATCGCATCCTTCGGCTGGCCTTGCACCTGCCTTAAGATTTCCCCACCGCTCATCTTTACGACATCGCGGAAGTACCTCTGCTCCGTGACCTCTTCCAGGCGGCCACCCGCACCTTTTATGAACGTGCTGGCCGGTCACACAACACCCAAATCCGGACGCTGGGCCGCAAACTGCCGCGCAGCGTCAACACCCGCTGGCCACACCTGCTCGCTGCATAGCTAGCACTGCAGAACTGTGCTGAGGAGACACCCAAGAAGACATTCTACATGTGACGACGCATTACATCGGCATGCATGGGAGGCAAAGCACTAACTGCTGCGAACTCCATCACACATCTGAGGAAAAGTTATCTCCGTGCAGATCCACGCGAGACCCAAGGACCAGTCTCAGGTAGCACCTGAAGAAGACAGCGAGGCACGCTGTTGAAATATCGTGCGAGAACGACGCGAACATCCGGCTGGATTCCCGAATATCCAAGATGTCAGTCTTATTACTTTTCTCAGACATCTCGTATGGCACTGTACACTATCTGATCGAAAGTAGTTGGACATACACCTCTAACGCGATATTAATCAGCATTTGCCACCATAGGATCAGCCACCAGCATAAAAGGGGGCAAAGACTATAGTGTTGTCAGCAGGCAAGAACTGCTGCAGGAGTATTCAGTGGCTTCGAACGTGGTCTGACAATGGACGTCATGTGAGTATCAGATGCATCAGGGACGCTTCAACCTTTCTACAGGTGCCCTTATCGACTCGATTGCTGCTGAAGTGACTGTGAAAAGGATACTCGATGGACGAACAATAGCTGATCCAAGACTATGCATACCTCTTGCGGTGACAAACAGGGATCACTGACCATAGCCCATGGCGGTTGTAAAAAATCGCGTGAAGTCGGGAAATGGAATCACAGCAGTCCATCAGCACAATGGCTGACAGTACAGAGTTCCAAACAATGGGGAGCTATGGGCGAGTGGCTCCTCTTAAACCACACTTTTTTTGTAGTCAATACTAAACGAGGCTTCAGGTTGTGTAAAGAGCACCACCATTCGATAGCAGATGAGTGCAGACGAATGATGAATAACGCTGTAGCTGTAGTAAGCTGACTGAACAATTTTGGTGTTGCGAATGCTACGAAAAGGTTACTTGCCGTCATTTGTAAACCCAACAGTGAAGTACGGAGGAGGTTGCATTATAGCATAGCGATGTGTTTAGTGTTTAGTGTGGGATCCGAACATTAAATGTGTATGGATACGAACATACACTGGTCAACCATAACATTATAACCACTAATCTAATAGACTGTATGTCTACCTTTGGCACGGACAACAGCGGTAATGGGTTGCGGCATGGAAGCAATGAGGGCTTCGTAGGTCGCTGGAAGGAATTGGCATCACATCTTCACAACATAGTTCCCGGAAGTTCCGCGAAGGAGGGCGATGATCTCTGACGCGACTTTCAATCACATCCGGATGTTTTCGATAGAGTTGAGATCTGACGATTGGGAGGGGGGAGGGGGGAGGGGGGGAGGGGGGGAGGGGGGGAGGACAGCGCATCACTTGGAATGCACCACTCTGTTCTTCGAACCACACTATCGTATTTCTGGCCTTGTAACATTGAGCATTATATTGCTGAAAAGTGCCACCCTCATTTGAAAACATGATCGTCATGATGGGGTGATGCGGTCTGCAACCAGTGTACGTAACATGTTGACCATATGGTGCCTTGTACAAGCTCCAGTGGCCCTATAAATTCCAGCGTAAATGTTGCATAGAGCATAGCAGAACCGCCGCCAGCTTGTCTCTGTCCTGCAGTACCGGTGTCAGAAAGCTGTACCCCTGGAAACCGAAGGCTTATCGCCCCCCTCCCCCCCCCCCCCCCCCCCATCGACATCGTAAAGAAGGTTGCTGGATATAGCATACGATACAACGCTCTGTCACTGCGCCTACGTCCACTGACGTTTGCCGCCTGTCCTGTTTTACCAATCAGCCCAGCCTATTACGTCCGACATCTGTAATGAGGGGTGGCCTCCCAACCCCGAAAAAGTTTAAAGTTGAGTATTGGTCAGCATTTGGTAATGAGTACAGAGAATAATTGTCCTTCCTTGTCATATTCTTCATCAGATGTGGCATGCCGACGAAGACTCAATTAACTAACGATATATTATCCGAAGGTGTTAAATATCACAGGAAGTTGTGGTGGATAAGGGACAGTACACTACCAAGTCACAAACATTAGTAATCTTTAATACAGGGGTGGTAAAAAAATGTAGAGGATCAAAAAACACGACACATTGCCACGCCTATACGATATCGGAGAAACGATGGCAATCAACACAGCGTTCAGCCGTCTCGGGATGGACAAACACAGGTGCTGTGTGGTTTCAAAGCGAATCTTACACAAGTCTTCCAACAACATCGGAGTTCGGCTAAAGGGTAACGATGTTGGAGGAGGACAGCGATAACGCACCCTTCTCTTCACAGTAAAACACAATAGCCCAGTAATACTGAGATATCGTGACTTCTCGTCCGTAGTGGACAGAGGATGTGCTACAATTCATCCTCATGCTCAAAAAACCGATCCTGAACAGTGCCAACAGGGGCCTTGCCGTCTATGAACAGTGTGAGCGGTGTCAACAAGGGCCCTGTTATCCTGAACATAGCATTACCACAAGGGAACGGACAATGTGCCGCCAAAATGGTCACAAGATCCTTCGTAGTAATGCTACCTTTCAGAGTAACAGTGGGCCAAGGAATACGACGACATGGCTGCCAAAAGCATCAACGATCCCTCCCCATCTTTCATTCTAGGGTCGCAAGCTCGATCGCAAAATGGAAATAGAATGAAACAAAACATCCACCATTCCTCCGTATTCCGGAATTTATGAATTTGTCACAGTGTTTACGTGTTGCTGACATTTGCATTTCTGATAACTGGTACCCGAATTCCAGTTCGTCCTCCAGTTTCCAGTCTGTAAACCTCACTTCGCCATGTTTTGATGATACACGGTATGCGAATGCGACATTCAGTAAGGCAGTGGCTTTTGCCGTTGTTGTTGCCGTTCTCATATGTACACACACAAAGAAAAGCTTTGCGTCACCCAGGCTCCCAGAACTCCTCAAGATAGGCGTTCACTCTGGATATTGTATCAGAGACACAGTCCCTTTGTCTGTTCAAAGATGTAAACATCCATGTACGAACAACAGCCGATCAGTTCAACCACGCCTAGACGATCAATACCAATGTTAGATCGTGTCCGCAATGTTACTTTGTACCAGGAAGGTCTCTCAACGAGGGAAGTGTCCAGGCGTCTCGGAGCCAACCAAAGCGGTGTTCTCGAGACATGGAAGAAATACACAGAGACATGAAATGTCGATGACATGCCTCTCTCAGGCCGCCCAAGGGGTGCTACTGCAATGGATGACCGCTACCTACGGATTATGGCTCGGAGGCACCCTGATAGCAACGCCATCATGTTGAATTACGCTTTTCGTGCAGACACAGGTCGTCGTGTTACGACTAAAGCTGTACGCAATAGGCTGCATGATGCGCAACTTCGCTCCAGAGGACCATTGCGAGGTCTATCTTTGCAAGCACAACACTATGCAGCGCAGTACAGAGCGACCCAATAACATGCCGAAAGGACCGCTCAGGATTAGCATCACGTTCTCTTCACCGATGAGGGTAGCATATGCCTTCAACCAGACAAATGTCAGAGACGAGTTTTGAGGCAACCCAGCACTGTCCAGCGAGTGCAACAAAGTAGATGTTCCCTGATGTTTTGGGATGGCATCATGTGGGGCCGACGTACGGTGCTAGTTGTCATGGAAGGTGCCGTAACGGCTGTACGATACATGAGTGCCATCCTCCGACCGTTAGTGCAACCATATCGGCAGCATATTGGCGAGGCATTCCCCTTACTGGACAACAGTTCGCGCCCCCCTCGTGCAAATCTTGTGAATGACCTCCTTCCAGATAACAACATCGCTCGGCTGGAGTGGCCAGCATGTTCTCCTGACATGAACCCTATTGAAATTGCCTGGGATTGATTGAAGAGGGCTGTTTATGGACGACGTGACCCATCATCCACACTGACAGTTCTACGCCGAATCGTAGTTCAGGAGTGTGACGATCTGGACCAACAATGGCTTAATGAACATGTGGATAGTATGCCATGAAGAATACATACATCAATGCACAAGGACGTCCTACTGGGTATTAGAGGTACCGGTTTGTACAGCAATCTGGACCACCACCTCTGAAGGTCTCGCTGTACGGTGGTACAACAAGCAATGTTTTCCATGAGTAATAAAAAGGGCGGAAATTATATTTATGTTGATCTCTCTTGCAGTTTTCTGTACAAGCTCCGAAACTCTCGGAACCGAGTCATGCAAAACTTTTTTTGATGTGTGCATATCGTCACAATGTTTACGAATGGCCGCACCGCCCGTTGACTCAAAACAAACCTTCGTCGGCGTTATGACTTAGCGGTCGATGTTTTTCCGAATTCTCAGTATCCGGTACCTAACACTTTGGCTCGCTTAGCTATGGAAGCACCCACCGTATGAAGAGCAAGAATTTCTCCACGGTCGAAATCACTTATTTTGCAATAAAATGAGCTGATAACTTGACGGAACCCTCTTGTAATTACGATCAACAGTTGCAATGTATTGAGAACATTACATAGGTGTCGTTTGTTATTCACTATTACAGGAACACCTGCAGGTTTCACTGCCATCTACAATTATGTTGAAGCGTGCAATTCTCCATGTGTTTCTATATTTTTGTCTATCCTCTGTACGTGTGAAACGCACTCAGTAGTATGTGGGTCACTTGGGAACACCCCCCTCTTCTAAGGTTAAATTCAACCATAATTTTATTTATCTTTTAAGGTTCCATTTAACCTTAAAAAATTATTTTACTTATCTGTTGGATAATCGTGCTTAACCTTAAATCTTACCTTAAACGCATTTTATTTTTAAATCTTATTTAAGATTAAAACCAACCATACTTCTCCATCAAAAGTTTTCAGTAATTAGTCCATGCTTAAGATCATAAGTCAAGTTTCTTTTACCATACATAATTATGTATGCTAAAGTGTTGTCAGGAAATGATGAATTGAAAGTCGCTGATAATTTCATTGCTGTTTTTTGTGCAGTGACAACATTCTTACGCCTGCTCATATTTATTACATAAACAGGGTACGAATTAATGAAATTGTATGCACTAGTTTTATGGTCATCTTTCAATTCAGTTATTCTCTTTAAGTCTGCAAATGCATTGTATGCCTTCAAACAAGTGTCTGGAGGATCTATGTTCCACAGTTCCTCAGGAAATATCTCATTTCTGCCATTCTTTAGATAAATGTTTTGGACATGCACGTGATCATACACTGATGAGTCCGCATCTTGGTTTCCTTTCCTGTTGGTCTGAAACACCACAAACACAAAGTAAGACATGTCAAACTCCATAGAATTATAGTAATTCGTTATATCTAGCTCAAAGTTTCTCTTACCATTAATTCCTGCTATTTCTTGCGTCTGAAGATCAAAAAATGAAATCGGAAACTTAGGGTCCTTTAGCATCTTTTCTCTTAGCTCGAGTTCATAATTAGGCTCATACTTAACAATGCGTACTCAAATCTCCATATTTGTAATGGTTACTTTACCTAATTCAGGTCGAGAGCATTCAATATCTGCACCACTATTATTTTTTGAAAACCATCTAAACAAGGCATCGCCAGCATTTGCGCTTCCCACAAATGTTACTGTTAAGTCACCTTCCCACATGATTTCTTTGCAATCCTTAAAAAATCCACCCAACATTTTTAACGGATACAACACCTCGTTTTCCTTTCTTCGTAACTTACCATTGTCAATGAAATTACCCTCGAATCTAATTTCATCGTCGAGAGATGAGGTAAGGTGGTATAAAACCGTTGAAGAAATGCTCGGATGCTCTAACCTGTAGATTATGTGACGTCTTTTCTTAACAATTACTGCACTCCATAACTGTGCCGGAAAGTTGTCTACTAGTTTAACATTCGATTTGCCTTCGTAAGAAGTATAGTCTGAGCCATTTGCATGAGTAACGTTATATGTCATATACAAGTATGCGTTGTTGTCAAACCAATCATCACCAAGTTTGATGTCTATTTCCAAATCTTTGTTCGGTAGGTTCAAATTATTTCTAGTCTTCTCATTTACTGGGAAAGACTGCCACTGATAGCTTTGTATCTTATTCATTTTATTTGCTGCAATATTTTAATTTTAAAGCATTTCTAAAAGAACAGTCACTGTCACTCCACCAAAATCTATAACACAGTCGTTCTCGTCCGTTACACTGACTTCTAAATTTTGAACTTTATCGTGTACAGGAAAAAATAATGGATAACTCGGTTCGTGTATTATAGGACTACCAAACTGTAAGTGACCACAACCCTCCAATTTGGGTTTAAAAGAAGCAATAATGTTTGTTTCTCGATGAAAGTGTTCAGAATCCTTTACAAACATACCATCAGCTAAGTTAAAATGCACTTTAATTTTTTCAAAAGGGATTATTTTTGGTAGGTCATTTGCAACTACATTTTTCGCAGGGTCAAGAATTACATCTCTAAAACCTAGCACCTTCCCAATACTACTTTCCTTCTTAAAATACAGCTTAAAGTCTAAGCTTTGTATCTCAACTCTGTTTAGGATTTCGTTAGCCTTAATCTTTATATTACTAGCATTGAAAGGTTCCTGGATCTGAATACACCTCTCTAAACTCTCTAGACTGTACTGTCCTGGAGGAATATTTAAAGTGTGAACCACACCATCTTTCTCATATTGTAATCTGTTATTATCCTTTGTGACATTTGGAGTTAAGAATGTTGAATGAAATCCGACCAAACCAACCTTTGTATACATGTTTCTTATTGGTAAATTTAGCCTCTTTTTTAAGTTTGAGGATGTACCACTGATTTCAAAAATTCTATTCATTTGTTATCTATTAAAGATATTAATAATAAGTAATAAATAAAGAAGTAAAATGCCAAAACATACAACTGATTGGGATCCAAAAATCAGAATACGAGAAAAACGAACTGCAAATAGACATGGAAAGTTATTACCTAGTTCAATTCGTTGCGCTATCGTGGGGCCTAGTGGGTGTGGTAAAACAACATTAATGGTTGATAACTATCTGTTGTGCCCAGGCTGGCTTAACTGGAACAATATTAAGCACTTTTACATTTACTCGAAAAGCTTAGAACAGTTTAAGTACAAACATCTTATGGAAAAATGCGAAAGAATTGGAAAGGAACACAACGAGAAGGTAGCAACCTTTGTTAGTAACTGTGATGACGTTATACCATTAGATGAGTGTGAAGACCGCTCTCTTGTGGTGTTTGACGACTTTATATCAGAAAATCAAGATAATGTAAGAGAATACTTTACCAGAGGAAGATGTAAGAACATTGACTGTTTCTACTTAGCGCAAACCTATTCTAAAATACCCAAGCAGTTGGTGAGAGACAACCTTAACTTTTTGAACATATTTAGACAAGATGACATTAATTTGAAGCACATCTACGACGAATTTGTAGGTGGAGACTTTAAATGGAATGAATTTAGAGAGATTTGCAGTAAGGTGTGGAACGAGGACTTTGGATTCATAACTGTTGACATGACTCGAAAGCTGTATGAGGGTAGGTACCGTAATAAAATTATAACTTTTATCAGATTTTAATTGTTTTTTAACCATTAAAATACCTCATTATTTCTGTTTACCCAACTATTGTGTGAGCTATCAAAACCTAGCCACTTAACAAATACTTTGTCACCCTTTTTTCTTAAAACTTTTTCTACAAGATACACATCTGGATACTTTGTCTTTTGTAACTCCAGTTCGTAGAAGCTTCCTCTGATTTCTCCTTCACTTGTATCTTTTAACTTGTATGTAGTCGGACTTGTGTTATTCATCTGAGTCGCTTCAAATATTTCTGTCGACCAATTAGCAGTATAGCCTTTCTCGAACAAGCCTTTCAATTTACTGATCCTAACTTTATCAGCTATCTTGAACTTGGGTGCATCTGCTTTGAGATCAAGTGTTTGCACCAACGTTTTTGCATTCTTTTCATCTACCTCTATAGGTTTCATCCCTATTGTCCTATGTTTTCTGTTGTTGTAGTCATATACCAGTTTAGGTAGTAAGTCAACCCACTTTTGATTGCCCTGAAGAGCAAATTGTTTCCACATTCTTTCCCTTGAAGTCCTATTGAACCTTTCAACTACTGAAGCCTTAAGTTCTGTAAACGTAGAGTAATGATTTACACCTTCAATCTTCATGAGCTCTTTAACGTGTTTAAAGTAGAATTCTTTGCCATTATCTGTTTGTAAGTGTTTTGGCTTCCTTTCTTGTAGTATACCTTTAAAAGCGCTGGTAATACTTTCACCTGATTTATCTTTAACAGGAATAGCCTAAGCATACTTTGAAAATACGTCTATTACAGTCAGTAAATACTTCATATCGTTGTTGAATTTTGATATACCTTTAAGGTGACCAGAATCCATCTCAACCAAGTCAGCTTCCCACAAATCATCTATACCATAGGATGTAACAGCTTTTCTTGGAAAATTCTCTCTCAGTGGTTTGTGAAGCTCATGTATAATTTCTTCACGAATACTTTTACTTGTCGCAGACATTACTTTATTTTTATAAACTTACTTTTCTTGGTATTACACACCCCACAATAGACCTCAATCCTATGACGACCATTTTTCGTCACAACTCTCTTGGGATGAAGTGTAGTAGTAAATTTTTTGCAGCTTAGACACCAAATGTGTTTGTCATCCATCATTTATTTGTTTGGAAATTAAAAAATCAAGATTCTAAGCCCTCGTCAATAGAATCTTTAACTGATGCTAGTTCGCCAAATAGTAAGTCTTACGTCAACGGGGACTGTCTTTGCCGACTCTTTTAGTCTTACGGTTAGGAAATTTCCTTTATGAATTAATATTGGGTTATGCTTATTCTCAATTACGTGTACTTTGTCATACATACTTAGTGCAACATCAAAATCATTAAATGTTAAATCATTGTTTATATCTTTTCCAATGACAATAACATTTTTCAGTACAAAATCATACTCGAAGGTGTAAATTTGCTGTTCTAATCCAGTCATAAAAGTGAATTGAACTGTTTGTTTATCACATATTTTGTTCAGGCCTTGTTCAGTTTTGTGAATGTATTGGGATAAATCACCTTTTGTATAATAATCTGAAAAAACTTTCTCTAGGTCCTTTTTACTGTAATAATAGTCGAGGTTGGTTTTACTTACATAATTATTAAGGATTGTTAGTATACTTGTGTATTTGGCATTAGCAATATCACTAACAGCATCGAGCTGGCTTTTAGTGACTGCATCATATCCACCTACGGCATCTGCTACGTTTACAATGCGCCTTCCTTTCAATGATACCCAGTTCTTTGAAAATGAGAAATACTTCTTAATATTAAGTTTACTGATACTAGATTCTAGTCCGTTTATAACTTCTCTGACATCGTCTAGTTGTTCAATACCCTTCTTTACCTTATTTCCAAAAATATCCATTTATTGTATCAAGAATTTTAATAAAACTCCATCCATCTGTAAATAGCTTCAGTACCATCACACACAAATGACCGCATATAAACTGATCGAAATTCTGAATTCTTTCTGAGTTGTAAAACAGATTGTCACGACCCAGGTATTTCACTAAAGTTTGTGGTATACTGCCACCAAATGAGTCAAAAACGTATTTTTCATCACCTTTCTTGAAGTAGCATATCCAGTGAGTACCTACGTGATCAGATGTATCCAAGTTAACTACCCCTGATTCTACTTCTTTAGGTTCTAACGGTAACTCGTCGGCCATGAATACACCTCTAAAATTTTTGATTTTTAAAGACTTTGCTAACCTCTCGATATCATAGTTGCTCAACGGCTGATCAATTTTTGCACAAGTTTTAGGACTTTTTTTTTTTTAAAGATACCATATCCCGCTTTCCTTTCCATTTCAAGATTATGCCTCTTTTGCTCCGCTAACTCTGCGTCTTCCTTTTGCTTCTTGTGCACAGCACTTGTTATTGCCGCAGCACCACCAGCTAAGGACCCGATTGCTCCCAACGCCGCAAGTATCAGTGGTAGAAATCCACCTTCGTGCTTATTCAATTCCAGAACCTGCTTTCAATCTCTTAGAGTTTAGGTACTCGAGTATCTTCTTCACAACAGGTATAGAAAATGTTATCAATAAGCTACCACCTTTTTTTAAGCTTATTAGCTTTCTGTTTCATTTGAGTCTCTGTAAGATAAGCGTCTAGAAAGCCATGATTTTTCAGGTCGTCATTGGACAGTTTTACTTTAATAGATTTCGCTCTCGGATTCCCACTGGTGGGAATGTTGTAGTCAATACTAAATCCTTTCATTTATTATCTCAAATAAATTAAATATTTTAGTGCAACACTCATATTAAATTTTAATGGGTTGTGACCCGTTAAAATTACACTTCTTCATTCACATTTCACAGTGCTCATCCATTATCATCTAAGCCTAGACCTAGCTTCCTTTTCCCAAACATTATTCCAGCAACAGCTGTTGAAGCTAATCTTTCTCCTAGGGAAGCATCTTTGCTGAACATCCTTTCCTTTGCGGCCTTCTGAAGTTCTTTATCAGCTTGGTGTCTTTGTTCCAAATCTTTATGATCTCTGTAGGCAATATCATGCCTTTTACACGCTTCATCTAGAGGATTAACTCCTGCATCACCTCTAGCTAATCTTTCTTCTAGTTTGGTACCAGGGCCACAGTAATTGTATCCAGGTAAATGCATTTCAACAGAAAGATTATTAATTAACATGTTCACTAAGCCCTTTCCATAACTTTCTGCCTTCCAGAATGTATGAGGGAGATTGTTTAGAAATCTAATTAGGTAAGGTATCCCCTTTGGATTATTTACTATGAAGTCATTAAATTTACTCGTAAGCATCTTGGTTATTCCAACCTTCTCATTGTGGTAGTTATTATTTCCCGCATTCTCTTCACCATGAAATACCATTAGCCTATCAATTAAATCTCTGACGTCATTCATCCACACGTACTCAACTGGTTTGTCTGTATACATCTTTACAAAACCCATACCACCCTTTGTGTTTGGCGAATTACCACGTTCTTTCTTGAGTGACTGCCATATTGGTTTAATGATGTTGTTGTATTTTTCGCTACTGCTTGACTTGGGTTACTTCCCCTGTGGATAATTGTTCTGATATATCGCATTGGTAACCTTCAGCATAGTTGTATAGGTATCAAGGTCGTCAGATGTGTACTCTTCAGGTGATACGATTTTCTCAGTCAGGAGCTTCATAAACCCATTGGTGGCTTTAAAGGAGTTACCCTTCACCATAATATTATCGTTGTTGAATGTTAATTCGGAGTCACCAATGTAATGCCTTCCATTGTCAAAACGGAGACCAAAAATTGTGTCATTCAGAGCGCCTAAGTATTTTGAAACTTTTGGGCCCTGGTAAGTTGTTGAGTAGTCTGAAACAGCCTTCATCTTCTGCCGTTCCTCGTCTTCAATTTGTTCCAACATAGGCTCCAACCTCTTACATGTCTTTGGTGTGATGGGGTCATCAACAAATAAGCTTCTCTCAAACGATGTTACCTCAGGAGTATGTGGTATAGGGAACATATCGTCAAACCCCCCGTCGTAAGGTAGTAGCTGCTTTTCAATCTCACGATTTTTTTCTATAGCATCAATTACGTCTTTCCCTATCGCATCTAATTTATCGATAACTGGTTGGTCTTCTTTTTTGTATTTTTCGTATTCAGTTATAGGCTTAATTTTCCATTCTTTGAACTGATCTTTGATTTGTTCGAATTTCTTTCTGTTCTTTTTTGCTTGCTTCACAAGCTTTTGATCATATTTTGCAAACATTTATTTAAGGAAAAATAAGAAAATTATTCGTTGGACGTTGACGTTGGGACGTTGACGTTGGGACGTTGACGTTGGGACGTTGACGTTGGGACGTTGACGTTGGTACATTGACGTTGGGACGTTGACGTTGGGACGTTGACGTTGACGTTGGGACGTTGACGTTGGGACGTTGACGTTGACGTTGGGACGTTGACGTTGACGTTGGGACATTTGGACGTTGACGTTGGGACATTTGGATGTTGACGTTGGGACGTTTGGACGTTGACGTTGGGACGTTTGGACGCTGGGACGTTGTTTTTCTTCTTCTGACCCAACACCGTTAATTTGACGACTTTGGGGCATTAAAAAGTTTGTATAATCTAAATCAATATTAAAATTGTTATTATGGTGAGTTAGATCTCTTATTAAGTTGGACGTTTGGACGTTGGGACGTTACATTAAGTTCTCTTGTTGCTGACCGGTCTCTTTCTCTAACTGAGTCACAGCATCTTTTAAGCTCTTCACTAGTGCCCTAAATGAAGACGACTTATTGGGACAGTTTATGCCAAATAAAGAAAGATCGAATTAACCGCTCTTACTAGTACGTTTGAGAATTCATTGTATTCATATAATATGCCATCCTTGAAGAAGTACAGCAAACCGTTTATGTATCTAAAAACAGAATCAAAGGCAGAAGGTACTCCTGGGAAGCTTTTACTGATAACACCATAAACCTTTGCTTTGAAGCTACATTCATCTATTTCAGCAAAATATATATGGTCATAAAAAATGAAGGTTCTGCCACAGTAAGTGGGTAGCCAGATTTTAAAGATGAGCTCGGTATTTGAACCATATATATCATGTTATTAATGATTAGAACGACTTCACCTGATGGTCTCTGATAAACAGCAGATACATTTTCGAATTGTTGAGGTAGAAACGTTAACCAGTCTGTTATTAGTTGCGGTTTTGAAAGCTCGTCATTACTATTAAGAGCAGTCATCCAAACCCACATTCCATAAAAAATGTATAGAAACTCATTCACAATTACAGAACTTCCAAACTGCTTCAGTGTGCACAGTTCAGGCTCTTTTTTGGGTACTGCTTTGGTTGAGGGCGAAGCCGGAGTAGAAGTAGGGCGCTGTTCCGTATCACTAAAAGCACGTTTCCCATATAAACTTAGGATACCGCGTATATCATCTTCAGATAGGGTGGTGATAGTGCTATTGTAAAAGGCGTACATCACCGATTCAGAGAAATCTGAATGCGCCATACCTAACGTGTGACCAATCTCTTGAACTAGAACAACAAACAAGTTTGTCTGTGAAGAAGGTGTGTTACAGTCCATGTACCAATATTCATCCTGATCAACATGGATTTCAATGGGGTCGTTGTACAAATTAGGAAAATCTGCATGAGCTAGCACGCTTTCTCTACCATCAAAACTTCGTTGACAGAACTGTAGGGCTGAGTTTTGACGCCGGTGTGCTCCCCTCTTAGTCAAAATGATCCAGAACTACTCAACATTCAAGAGGGAACTCAAAACATACATATTAGGGACGGTATAGCCACCATTCTTGTGCCCCTCCCATCTCTTTCTTTCTCCTCTCCATCACAGCTTCGAATTTTACCGTTCTATTTCTCTTCCTCTAACCTATCTACCTCTTATATATCTCATTCACCCCATTCTATCGTCTCATGTCTGTGCTCGATGAGAATAACTCACAAGCTGCAAGAACATAACGAGAAAATTCCCAACTAACAATGTGACTGACATTCAGAAAAGAAAAGTATGTTTACTTTCATATACATAGTCATTATTATTACTATTATTACTATTATTATTACTATTATTATTATTATTGTTGTTATTATTATTATTATTATTACTATTATTATTATTATTATTGATTGTTATAATTATTTTTTATTGTTATAATTATCATTGTACTACCGTTATAATATCTATTTTTTTCTTTAACATCAATACTGCATAATAGGCTATATGTCCTTAATGTTAAGTAGAAACTGTAACTCGTTCAATCTGAGTATGCCTGGTTAGGTGTAAGAGAGGGCCTGAAGGCCCTAATCTTGCTAGGTAAAATAAATGCATAAATAAATAAATAAATGCATAAATAAATAATATGAGGACTTTGGTTGCTGTTCTCAAAAGTAAGATCTGTGTGTTCTTGCCACATTTTAAATGCAGATTGTGCCACCTGTAACATTTTTCTAGTTTGCTAGGTAGTAATGCCACTTAATATTATTTTTATTCCACTTGTAGATGTGTGTAGTAAAGCTTAAAACGTTATCTTCCACACCACACCTCGGGTTCTTCATTGATTGTAATGTTTCATCAGTCAGCTCACCATTAGCCACGAGATGATATTTCTGTTGGAATAACGTAAGTGCATCTTTGTACGCTTCTTCACTCAGTTGGGAAAGTTGATCTTCTTGATAGTCCAAGTACCCAAAGCTGTGCAAATATTTTATAGCTGCTTCATTGTGAGCAGATACCAAGGATAATATTGAAAGTAGTATTATTCTGTTCATTTGTTTGAATAGAAATAATAAAAATATATCGAATCCAAGAATTTAAAAATTTGAATTTTAAGTTTGTATAGTAAATTAAATAAAGGGTGAGGAGTAAAGTTGTGTGGACAAATAAGTGCTTACAAATATGAAGATGCACCACCACTTCTTAAATTATTAGATGATGAATGTTTTAAGGATAAAAACGGGCATCCTCTAAACGTTGAAGTGAGAGGTGAAAGAAGCGAAGATAAGGTGGTTTTTAAGGCTAAAGATATAGCTAGAATTTTTGAGATGTATATGCTACTAAAAGCCATTATTAACAAACAAATTAATTATAATAAAGGTGAAGATTATCATATTTATTCTGTTTGTACTGAACCCGATAGTAACGGGTCTAGTACAAATAAAAAACGATATACATTTCTAACTTATAATGGTTTACTTAAAGTTGTCCGTATTTTCATTGAAGGTGGTTCGAGCAGCCGTGTCCCGTCTCGCCTCTTGCGATAGCTTCACTGCCAAGGCCGCTGGGGTAGCGATAGCAGGCTGGGAGGTCAGCAGTGAAGGTCGGTCCGCCGACATCATCAGTGCCTGCATTAGTCACAACGGCGATGCTCTAGCGTAATATTTTAACTTAAATGTATATTATTCACTGATAAATTGTTGTTTTGTGTGTTGTGTATGTTACACTACGTAATGTAAGTAAAAATATAAGTCGGATGAACTGGCGTAATGTTGAGAGTAAGCTTAGTACCTTATTCGAATGCATTTGATCCCCGGCGCGGTAGCTCAGCACGTTCGGTCTGGAAGACTGGCCACCTTTCTGAAGAAAAAACTGAGTAAAGTTTTCATCGCGGAATTTTGAGTGACGTCATGAGACGTCCGCAATGATCCGCTCTCCCTCATCCGTTCAGAAGCATGGGACGAGACGTGGTAACAAAGAGGAAAAAAAAACCTGTGGGGCAGAAGAACAATAACAACGAAGAAATGATACAGACAAAAGACCCCACAGGGTTCCTCGGCGCCGAGGTTTTACTGTTTTCGACAAAAGTATTATTTTTTTATTAGATAATACATATAATAAATGTCTGTGCACAATAAACTAATACCTCCTTGTAGCATGACGGCCATAATGAAAGGCGGTGACAAGTCAGCAGTACTTTCTTTTAATATAAATAAGGTGCCAGAAAATATGTTGTTTCCCGTTTTTAATTATCTGCGCAGCCTTCAGTATTTACAACTGATTATTATGGAACATGTAGAAGACGAGAGATAACTCAACGCAATAGGTGAAGGTATGTCACAGCTAGAAAAACAATTTGAGAAGCTGATGGTTGAAATAATACCACATTATAATTACATTAGATGAAGATATTATTTTTAAGGTCTACAAAACCTTAAAACTATTTGTTGAAGGTAAACGAACTGTACGTATGTACAAGTAGGAAGATATTTCGAAATCATCGATAATAGTAAGTACTTGCTTCTTGTTGTACACTAGTTTGTTGTTTTGTATATCAATAATTGCTTCCATTTATTATATACAAAAATTAAAAAAAAACTATTAGAGAACTAGACGTAAGTGATTGACTTGTGTCTAAATATGGTCAAAATCAACCATAATATATTTGAGTAGTTGTATCTAAAATTATGGTTAAATTAAGGTATAAATACTCAAATATTTAGGTATAAAAGAATATGAAAAGTATAATAAATGGATACTCAAACAAAGCGAGAAATTTTCTATGTCGTCTTATCAGAAGAATTGACTAAAGATGGTATAGATTATAGCATTGAGGGGTTAAAAGCATTTATAGATGAGTTGTCTGACAAACAGGTTCACAAGTTAATACAAACTAAAACTAAAGAAGAATGGCTTGCTCTCTCCACAGAAGACCGCAACAAATTCGAAATAGTTGCTATGCGATAGATTAATGGCTACCCTAAGATATAATGGATTTTTTAATGGGTAATTACTCATTAAAGAAACTGGGAGTGTGTACTAATAATAAGTGAACAGTTTTGGTAAATTTATGTTTATACATTAAGCATAAAAAAGTGTATTTATTTATTTGTTATTTTTACAAAATAAAAGTAAATTTAACCTTTAAAATTTTATTTTTTCGAGGTTATAAACATGATTTTTTTAAAAATAAAATAAAGAAGTAAAAAAAATGAATAGCAACAATGAGTTTTTCACCTGAAGCACTTACACTATGTGAGGAATTTGGTGGGTTCTGGAAGCTTGTGGAGAGTCTGGAATTTAAGTTTTATGAAGCTAACGCAAAAGTTTTAGAGAACATACTACACGAATATAAAGAGTACAAGTTCTATGAAGGCTTAGCAAAAGAGAGATTTCTCGCGACCTCGTCCTGTAACGAGGAGAAGGTAAGCCCCCATTTACACACTTTGAAAAAAGTTAAAGAGTACCTTAAGGAAAGGAAAATTAGTTTCACTAAGAAGGATTGTGTAGATAAATTGAGAATACTAGCTTATGATGAAGCAAAAAGAGAACTGAGACAAAACTTTGATAAGACATTTTGATATGAAGGTTAGCTTTTACCTTAAAATTTTGGTATCTCTGAATATTCTTTAATGGTTAAATTGGACCATTAAAGGAAGATTTTTTCGAGTTTATAAAAATTGATTTTTTCAAAATAAAAAATACATATAATAAATGAATATGCCGAAAGGAAATAAATATAACTATGCAGATAAACACTGCAACAAGTGTAGGGTGGACATCACTTATAAGAACTGGTCCAGGCACTTGAAATCAAAGAGTCATCTTAAGAATGACCCAAACAACAAAGAGAAGGAGGAGCACAACAAGGATAAAATATACCGCGAAGATCTTAGGGAAATGGCTAAAGATTATAATCTTAGTGGTGTTTCGAAAATGAAGAAATCGCAACTAATTAATGCTTTGGATAAGACTATGGACATGTAGTACAAGAAGCAGGATTTGAAAAAGCTTAGGGTACCACAGCTACTAGAGATAGGAAGAAGCGAAAACATTAAGGTGACTGTTAGGATGAGGAAGGCTGAAATAATTGAATCTATTTTGAAGACACAAGACATTGTCTTTCGTAGTAAGGTAGCTAAAGAGTTAAGATTTCACGACTTAATACAACCACCTAAGGAAGAACGGAAGCCACCATACACCATCACAGAGACCAACTCGCGATTCATTAAGAAATTTAATGCCACTGAAGTAGATTACGCCATAAAAAGTGATAAGATTATGGAAGTTGAGAATGCCATCAACGCAATGATTAAACTGGCCAAAGAGAAGGGTAACTACAAAAAAGGAGACAAATTAACAGTAGTAGCGAGCAACCCTAATTTCCACCATGATATTTCGACTGTGGTTCAATCAGACGTCAGTGCTAGAACATTCATGAGCCATATAGGCAGAATTATATCTTCTAACGACAACTTAAATATCACACAAACCAGGTTCAATATTAAGATTCTGAATGTACCTAGAGGTCAAGGTAGGTCCAAAATTATAAATCTGTCTGAAGATGTGAGAACCAAAAGATGCATCACCAAAATAAAGAACAAAGATAACTTGTGCTGTCCGCGAGCCATTGTAACAGCCCTGACCTACCACACGAATGAAGATTTCGGTAGGCAACTGAGTCCCATGGATATTAAACAAGTCAGAATGGGTAGACCCATTCAAACAGAGTTAACTGAAGAGCTGTGCAAGAGACTAGGTAACTACAATGAAGAAGGCTTCACACTAGAGGACATAAAGAACGTAGAAGAATTGTTGGGTATTCAGATAAAGGTTGTGTGTGCTGAAAATTTTAATTCGGTTATATACTCGGGCCAGGAGAAGGATACTAAACTTTATTTATACAAAAACGGGAACCATTTTGATGTTGTAAACAGTATGAAAGCTTTCTTGGGTAGTGTATATTACTGCCAGGTTTGCGACTCACCTTACAACAACAAGGATAAGCACAAGTGTAAGAAGAATGTAAAGGTGTGTATTTTGTGTAAGAAACCGGCGCACTCCCCCGAAGGTAACGATAAAGTTTACTGTAATGAATGTAATAGGTGTTGTTACTCTCAGGAATGCTTGCATCATCACTCTGAGGTTTGTAAGGCTGTTTAAAAGTGCAGAGGGTGTAACATGATTCTTCAGAGATCTAAGGAACACAAATGTGGATACTCCTTCTGCTTTAACTGCATGGAACCTTGCAAAACAGGCGAACATCAATGCTACATACAGAAGAAGCAACAGAAACGTGGAAGGTGTGAAAGTCGGTGTTTTTGTAAGGCTACCGATAAGGAGAGTTTTTTTGGAACACTTTGTAGCTAAAAAAAGGATAAACTTGTCAAAAATGAAAAGCTCATTAGGCTTCAGAAGAAACTGGCGAACGGAGACATTTCAGAACAAGAGTATAAAGCACTCTACACTAACACACTGACAGAAATTGTAACGCTATTCAATGGTTGCGACTATACAGACAAGTATATTTGGTTCGATTATGAAGCTATGCAAGATACTGGAGTGCACACCCCTAACCTCGTAGTTGCACATTACATCGACGGAACCAAATTAAGTTTTAATACGAATGAAGAGTTCTGTAAGTGGTTGATTTCTAAGAACCATCAAGGTTACACCGCCATCAAACACAATGCAAAAGGGTATGACTCCCTATTTATCTTGAAATACTGTATAGAGAATTCTTTGAAACCATACACTATATACAGTGGAACAAAGTTAATGATGCTTGAGGTAAACAATTTGATTACGGTTATCGATAGCCACAATTTTGTAGCTTCATCCCTGAGCGAGTTTCCTAAAACATTCGGGCTGAAAGAACTTAATAAGGGCTACTTCCCACATTTCTTCAACACAAGAGACAATCAGACTTATGTAGGACCTATTCCTGAGACCAAATACTATGGCGTAGACACGATGAAGACAAAAGCTAGGAAAGAGTTCCTCGATTGGTACACCAGCAAAATTAAGGAAAATTACGTGTTTGACTTTCAGAAAGAATTTATGGAGTATTGTAACTCTGATGTAGATATTCTGCGTAGGGTTGCCTAGAGCTTAGAAAGCAGTTCTTGGAAATTGCTAACATAGATCCATTTCAGTACATAACTATTGCGAGTGTTTTTATGGGTATTTATAGGTCCAAGTACCCCCAGGAAAATACTATGGCTGTGATAAAAAGTGACAAGAAAGAAATGTATAGTAAAGAGTCGATAGCGTGGCTCAGCACATTCGGGGGTGTACAACATGCTTTAAATGGTGGTGAAGTCATGATTCGTGGGGCAAAGGTTGACGGGTTCAATAAGGACACTAATACCGTATACCAGTTCCACGGTTGCTTTTGGCATGGATGTCCTGATTGTTATCAAGAAGAGACTATTAACAATGTTAACCATGAGACCATGGGAGACTTGTACGAGAAAACAAAGCGAAGAAGTGACCAAATTAGGGAAGCAGGATACAACCTTGTCGAAATGTGGGAATGCAAGTGGGCTAAGAGTAAAGGATACAACAATACTACTCCAATCGTTGAGCCCTTGAACCCTAGAGATGCTTTCTATGGAGGGAGGACCAATGCAAGCAAGCTTAAAGTTCAGAATCAAAAGCTGAGATACATAGATGTATGCAGCCTCTACCCTACAGTTCAGTATTTTGATTACTATCCTGTCGGTCACCATATAAAGATACTCAAACCGAAAGCATATAACGAAGACTGGTACGGTTTGATTAAGTGCAACGTATTAGCACCGCGTAAGATTTACCATCCAGTACTGCCTGTTAAGAAGGAGAAGCTGATATTTGCGTTGTGTGGAAAGTGTATTGAGGAGAAATGTGATGCTTGTCAGCACTCTGATGGTGAAAGAGCAATAATAGGAACGTGGACCACAAACGAAGTTAACAAAGCTATACAGAAGGGCTACAAGGTGGTAGAAGTATACGAGGTTTGGCACTTTGAAGAAAGAAGTAATGACCTATTTAAAGGATACGTTAAGGACTCTATGAAAATTAAGCTAGAAACGAGTCCTTAGAAAGAAGCCTTTGAAAGTATGGAAGAGTACACCACAGCGCTTAAGGAACATCTTGATATCGATCTGAATCCCGAAGAAGTGGTTCCGAATCCTGGTAAGCGTGCCGTTTCAAAGATTTGCTTAAACTCATTGTGGGGTAAATTCGGTCAAAGACAGAACTTGACCCAAAGTGAATACGTAGTGGATGTAGAGAGGTGGTACAAAATAATGTTAGATGATAGGGCTAATGTAAGCAATATGATTTTTATTAATGATAATATTGTACAAGTCACCTATAAGTATAAAGACCACTTCGTTGAAGACTCCTACTCAACCAATGTGTTTATAGCAGCATTCACTACTTCTAATGCGCGTCTACGGCTTTATGATATGCTAGACAGGCTAGGGTCAAATGTGGTCTACTACGATACGAGATAGTATTGTTTATATTGATGATGGTACCAACACTGTTGAAACTGGTTGTATGTTGGGGGAGTGGACTGACGAACTGGGTAAGGATGATCATATCACAGACTGGATTTCTACATGACCTAACAGCTACGGGTACGTGACATACAAAGGAAAGGAAACTACGAAGGTGAAAGGCTTCACGTTAAATTATGAAAATTCTAAAGCACTCAACATAAATACCGTGAAAAATATTGTGGATAAGGAGATAGATAAGGTTAAATTAAACTACAAAATGATTACGAGAGATACAAAAACCAAAAGATTGATTAATAAGGATGTTAGTAAGGAATTCAAATTTGACTGTGATAAGAGAATGATTAAGCCTGAGGCTGGCGGTATTATTGAAACATATCCTTGGGGATACTAGAGTTAGAAAATAAGGTAGACACAATCTTAAAACAGATTAAGATAAATAGGCAAGTTAAGGTTAAAAGAGGCTATAATTGGTAACATAAGGTAAGGTTTCACCTTAAATAAGATTAATATAGGTAAAATAAGTTAAGGTAGACACAAACCACAACCTTAAATAAAATTAAGATAATTTTTTATGGTTAATAGCACCATAAAAAAGTGTTGTTTAAGTATAGGAATAATTCTTGAAAAAATCTCCGATTACATTTTAAGGTTAAGATTAACCATAATTTTTATCACTTTTTATTGAGACAGTTTATTTAAATAAAATGGATGATTCTCACCACACATTTAATACTTTTTATGGGTAAGTTTAATCTTAAACAAGATTAATCTTTCTCAACACTTTTGATTATGTTTTGTGGTGACTTTGAACCATATTTTACTCATATTTTTCAAGAAAACTTTGTGAATTTTTTATGGTTGATCTTAATGATAACTTTAAATTACGTTTTAAGGTTACTTTGAACCATAAATTGTTTCACAATCCTCCAGAAATTTGTATGGTTAGTTTTCACCTTAAACAAGATTTACTTTTAGAAACCTCATTGGACAGGGAATGGTTGGTTTTAATCTTAAATTAGATTTAAAAATAAAATGCGTTTAAGGTAAGATTTAAGGTTAAACACGATTATCCAACAGATAAGTAAAATAATTTTTTAAGGTTAAATGTAACCTTAAAAGATAAATAAAATTATGGTTGAATTTAACCTTAGAAGAGGGGGTGTTCCCAAGTGACCCACATACTACTGCACTCGATCGACACTGACAGCTTACCCTAGCTTTCAACGCTGCCCGGGATCGACACCACATCGCCGGCCGGTGTGGCCGAGTGGTTCTAGGCACTTCAGTCCGGAACCGCGCGACCGCTACCGTTCGAATCCTGCCTCGGGCATGGATGTGTGTGATGTCCTTAGGTTAGTTAGGTTCAATAGTTCTAAGTCCTAGGGGACTGATGACGTCAGATGTAAAGTCCCATAGTGCCATTTCAATACAACACCACGATGGGAGACGTTGCAGCAAGAGTTAACGACACCGGAAACATAATCCAGGACAGCGAGGAAACCCAAAACTCGCGTGAAAAATGGTATAGAACATTGCGTTTATGCTTCCAACCGAAACTCCAGATGCCAGACGGTCAGATCGGAACCAGACGTTGTATATCTCAGAGTGTCAACCAAAACTTCGATATAATTTGCGATGCGTGCTGTCGTCCAGGAGAACGTAAGTAAACTGTAATAAGTAACACATGGCCTACGTGGCACAGGAAAAATTTAACTGCGAGCGTTTGTCGTCTAGAGCTCTGGTGAGGAAGTCGGTAGGGTGTATCAATGATCTTGAGTTCGAGCCATGGTCTTTCCAGTTTTACTACTATAGTATGTGTAAAACTATGATATGGGCCAACATGTTCCTAACATGTAAAATGAAATGTTCAGTTGGAAGTCAGCTTTCGCTTCGTTTATTTGAAACAAGTGAATTTAGAGGGTACAGACTGTCCGAACAGAAAATAAAGAAGCAACTCCATCACATTGCCAAAGTATTAATAATAATAATAATATTAATAATAATATCACTACATATACATTGATTACCAAAATGCTTTTGATAGTGTACCCCACTCATGGTTACTACAAATATTGCAAGTATACAGAGTAGGTCCTATATTGATACAATTTCTAATCATAGTAATGAAAAATTGGAAAACCACACTTAATATCTAAACAAATTCAAATAATATCACATCACAGCCAATACAGATAAAGCGTGGAACATACCAAGGAGACTCATTAAGTCCTTTCTTGTTCTGTCTTGATCTGAACCCACTACTCAACGTATTAAATAATACAAATCATGGATAGATTATTACTGGAATATACCAACTCAAAATCACACATTTGCTATACATGGGTGATCTAAAACATCTGGCAGCAACAAATCAACAACTCAACCAATTGCTAAAGGTAACATATGTACTTAGCAATGATATAAACATGGCTTTTGGAACAGTCAAGGGAAAACACACTAAACAAGAAGATTACATATTGGATAACCACAGCGACTGCATAGAAGCGATGGAAAAAACTGATGCCTATAAATATCTAGGATATAGACAAAAAATAGGAATAGATAATACAAATATTAAAGAAGAACTAAAAGAAAATTGTAGACAAAGACTAACAAAAATACTGAAAACAGAATTGACAGCAAGAAACAGAACAAAAGCTATAAATACTTCTGCTATACCAATATTGACCACCTCATTTGGAGTAGCGAAATGGAGTAACACAGACCTAGAAGCATTCAATACACTTACACGATCACAATGCCACAAATATAGAATACATCACATACATTCAGCAACAGAAAGAGTCACATTAAGCAGAAAGGAAGGCGGAAGGGGATTTATCGACCTACATTATGAACAGGTAGACAATTTAAGAAAATTTTTTATAGAACATGCAGAAACTATCAAAATACACAATGAAATCAGTCATATAAATACATCGGCTACACCATTGCAATTTCATAACCACTTCTACAACCCTTTAGATCACATAACGTCAACAGATACGAAGAAAGTAAATTGGAAAAAGAAAACACTACATAGCAAGCACCTGTACCATTTAACATAGACACACATCGATCAAGATGCATTCAACACATGGCTAAGAAAAGGCAATATATACAGTGTGATGGAAAGATTCATGATTGCAATACAGGATCAAACAATAAACACCAGATATTACAGTAAGCATATTATTAAAGAGCCCAATACCACAACAGATAAACGCAGACTTTGGAAACAACAAATAGTAACAGTAGATCACATCACAAGCTGATGTACAATACTAGCAAATACAGAATACACCCTAAGTCATGACAATGTAGCAAAAATAATACATTAACAACTTGCCATACAAAATAAACTAAAAATATAACACGTTCCCACATACAACTGTGCACCACAAAATGTACTGAAGAATGATGAATACAAATTATAATGGAACAGACGCATTATAACAGATAAAACAACACCACATAACGAACCTGACATCATATTCAACAAGAAGAAGAAGAAATTAACAAAACTAATCGAAAAATACATCTAACTTGCTGAGGAAGTCAAGGACATGTGGCATTAGGATAAAGTTGTCATTATACCAATTATACTATCAACTAAAGGAGTCATACCACACAATATCCACCAGCACACCAACGCAATGCAGCTACATCCAAATATATATGTTCAGTTACCCGAAAGTTCCTAAATGCAATGTAACATTTACCGTACAGTTAAAAGGAAGTCACGCTTGATCAAGGTCAGCATCAATTTCCATTTTTAACCAGACATAACGTCTGAGAAAAAATATAAAATAATAATAATAATGATAATTGACTGCCAGATGCCAGCATAGCCTTACAGTTATAAAATTGGATAGTTTTCATGTCGGGGACATGTTGTCGCTGATAATTTTCACATGTACAGAAATTGGCATGACCGGGGCTCGAACATGTGGCACTTCGCACGACAAACTAACACCCCACCAACTTCCGTGCAAAAGCTGTACATGACAAACGAGCGTCATGTGGTAATTATGGCTTAACGTTTATGGACTTTCTCCTGGATGACAGCGCATAACGCAAACTATGTTGGTGTTTTGGTTGATCCCCTGTCGATGTACACCTCTTGGTAGTGATATGACTGTTGACATCTGGAGGTTGAGGTGTTAGTTAAAGTTAGTGGGAGCCAGAAATTAGTGAACATCGGTTCAAAGTTGTAAATAGTTTTGTGTCTTTTTGTTCATTCTGCTCCCATCAACCATTTCGGGAGTAACGTCATGGAGATTCAAAGAGACAGTTGATCAGGACCAACTTAGCAGCACAATAGATAAGTGGCTATTGTCATTGTAGTAGCAAGATCTTTGTAGATTTGGACAGATACAAGTGACTGGATGATGATCTCTTTGGAGAAATGATCCAAATAATTACGACATCGTGATGTAAAAGTGATTCTGAAATGGGGCGCTTTTCATACGAAGCGGCGCATGTTAACTACATCTGCCACACCCTGTATAGTCCATAGCAGCGGGTACTTCGTGCTAGTACTAGCAACTTTCGGCCATGTTGTTTACGTGTTCTCAACGGCGGATGCACCCTTATTCCTCTTATCTCATTCACATTGTTATATAAGAGACGCAAAATGATGACAGAAGAATGGTCGCGCAGCCTACTTCTAAGAAATCCTATATAACAGTACACAACTAAGTTTAACATTAAATACACCATCTTTACTATGCCAAGCATTTCCGCTATGTTTTCGTACGAATTACGCCGACCTCTTACGACCATAGCCGCTTGTGTGTATAAATACTTTCATCGTCTGTTGCTGTGCATACATAATAAAGACTACAAAATCTGGATAAATAGCCTAGCACAAGACACATTAGCGTCTTCTACGAAATATCGGTAAAATATCGACTGCAACTTCCCAGAACTCTTCATACAAGTGCATCTCTTCCATCCACCTTCTCAATTAAAGATTTTATTTGTTCAACAAATTGAATATCGCCTCTTAGTAAAACGCAAACACTGCTCAACTTCTAGGCCTTAGCTCTGTTCTGAAAGGGTGACTGCTGCGTACGGAGCACTACGAGGAGCGATCTACGATCGTGAGATGTGTGATCGGTATGTCGCAATACTTCCAGCTCCTATTGGTAGTAGATTAATCCTGATGACCCAACTGCTCCTTTATTGAAGCAGCCGCACATTTGTCCTCACGAGGCTGACTGGATAACATTCCTGACGTCCCAACGACAAGAAAAATATGATGAGATATTGGCAATTGAAAACAGGTCCTATCAGAGCTGAAATACCGCAACTGCTTCGAATGACACTTTCTGATATATCAACGGTTCGTCAGTTTAGCAATGGAGGGAAATGTGCGTGTGTGTGTGTGTGTGTGTGTGTGTGTGTGTGTGTGTGTGTGTGTGTTGGGGTTGGGGGAGGGGGAAAATAAAAATTATAGAGGGATACCAACAGATGAACACAGTAAACAGATTCAAAACGGTGTACGTTGCAGCAGTTATTCGGAGATGAAGAGGCTTGCAGAGGGTAGACATCAAACAAGTCTTCAGTAAGAAGGCTAGAATAACAAGACGCACAACGTCACTGGCCAGTAACTTGGCTCGTATTATTGCGAACCTCTCACCCAGCGAAAATTCCCAAGCGACTTGAAAAACGCTCTGTTGACTAATGTATACAAAAAGGGTAAAATAAGGAATCTGCAGCATTCTTGAAAATATGGTCAGTTCCAATTTAATACTTAAACTTCAGTCGAAAACCAAGAATTAGGCTGATTCCAAAAAGCATAGCTGATGTAAAATTCAGATTGCACTTCTCCCCCATGACATACTGCGACATATGTAGGAAGGAGTACAGACAGATTCGATATTTTTAGATTACCGAATAGCATTTGAATAGCTTCCTAGATACGAGGGTGGCACGATGTCGTCTTAAGTAGTAGTACGCAGTATGCTGTATACGATGAAGACTGTTTATGAGAGATAAGGAGACCGTCAGGAGTACCCCAGGGACATGCGATAGGACAGGTATTATGTTACGTACAGGGTAAATCGCCGAAAACTTGCACTGCACATGTTGCAGAAATGGAAGGTGTTGCTGATGCCCGGTTTTCGCAGAATTGATTGGTATTTAAGGATTTAAGGGATCGTATTGTTAGCCAATAAACCGCTGGTTATAATGCTAAGAAAGTTTCCTTTTTGTGCAGACATACTCAATTTTAAATGTAACGATGTCTATTGGTATTGACAAACTAAAAGTAGAGTAAATTAGAGTGTCAGCGATGTTTGTTGCAGGATTATAGCGCGAGTCGCTTACGAGGTATCGCATTTTGAAAAGTTCCCGTAACGACACGTGTTCGTGCCCTCCAACCAGCGTAATTGCTAGGTAAGATGATGTTATGTTCGGCTACAGCGTGCTCGTGTGTTACTTTACTGCATCGCGACTTGATAGTCAGTTAGCGTGTGACAGTCGTAGCAGTACGAAGATTTGATTTACTACGGCAGGAACAGTCACCATTTTAAAGGTGTATGTAGAGTGTAGGAAGAATGCAGTTCGTTCTTGTACGGTGTATGCGGCGAGATATCTCAATAAACATCCATCACCTCAGTAGTTATTTATCAACTCCTACAACCAGTTACATGAAAGCAGCAGTGTAACACATAGACTTAGTAACACAAGGAAACTAGTGGACAGAAGAGGGCGAAATCAATGCTTTTGCTGCTGTTGCAGTTGATCTGCATTTACATCTACATCCATACTCCGCAAACCACCTGACGGTGTGTGGCGGAGGGTACCTTGAGTACCTCTATCGGTCCTCCCTTCCATTCCAGTCTCGTATTGTTCGTGGAAAGATAGATTGTCGGTATGCCTCTGTGTAGGCTCTAATCTCTCTGATTTTATCCTTATGGTCTCTTCGCGAGATATACGTAGCAGAGAGCAATATACTGCTTGACTCCTCGGTCGACGTATGTTCTCGAAGCTTCAACAAAAGCCCATGTCTCTCTTGCAGAGTCGCTCACTGGAATTTATCTATCATCTCCGTAACGCTTTCGCGATTGATAAATGATCCTGCAACGAAGCGCGCTGCTCTCCGTTGGATCTTCTCTACGTCTCCTATCAACCCTATCTGGTACGGAACCTACACCGGTGAGTAGTATTTAAGCAGAGGGCGAACAAATGTGCTGTAACCTACTTGCTTTGTTTTCGGACTGCATTTCCTTAGAATTGTTCCAATGAAATCTGGCATATGCGCTACCGACGATTAATTTTATACGGTCATTCCATTTTAAACCACTCCTAATGACTGCTCCTAGATAATTTATGGAATTAACTACTTCCAGTTGCTGACCTGCTATATAGTAGTTAAATAATAAACCATCCTTCTATGTATTCGCAGCACAATACGCTTGTCTACATTCAGAGTTAATTGCCATTACCTGCACCATGCGTCAATTCCTTGTAGGTCTTCCTGAATTTCAGAACGATTTTCCACTGTTACTAGCTCTCGATACACTACGGCATAATCCGTAAAAAGCCTCAGTGAACCTCCGAAGTTATCCACAAGGTCATTTATGTATATTGTCAATAGCAACAGTCCACCGACACTCCCCTGCGGCACACCTGAAATCACTCTAACTTCAGAAGACTTCTCTCCATTGATAATGACATGCTGCGTTCTATTATCTAGGAAGTCCTCAATCCAGTCACACAATTGCTGTGATAGTGTGATAGTCCCTATTATGTTACTTTGTTCATTAAACGACTGTGGGGAACTGTATCAAGCGCCCTGTGGAAGTCAAGAAACACGGCATCTACCTGGGAACCCGGGTCTATGGCCCTCTGAGTATCGTGGACTAATAGCTCGAGCTGGATTCCCACAGATCGTCTTTTTCGAAACCCATGCTTATTCCTACAGAGTAGATTTCTAGTCTCCAGAAATGGCACTACACCCGAACCTAATACGTTTCCAAAATTCTACAACTGATCGACGTTAGAGATATAGGTCTATAGTTCTGCACATCTGTTCGACGTCCCATCTTGAAAACGGGAATGAACTGTGCCCTATTCAAATATTTTGGAACGCTACGCCCTTCTAGAGACCTTCAGTACAACGCTGCTAGAAGGGGGCAAGTTGCTTCGAGTACTCTGCGTAAAATCGCACTGGTATCCCATCATGTCCAGAGGCCTTTCATCTTTTGAGCGATTTTAATTGATTTTCTATCCCTCTGTCATCTACTTTGATATCTACCAATTTTTCATCTGTGCGACACTCTAGAGAAGGAACTGCAGTCTTCCTCTGTGAAACAGCTTTCGAAGAAGACATATAGTTTTTCGGGCTTTAGTCTGTCATCCTCGGTTTCAGTACCAGTTGGGTCACAGAGTGTCTGCACATTTTGTTTTGATACACCTACTGCTTTAACATAAGACCAAAATTTCTTACCATTTTCTGTCACGTCAGTACATAGAAAATCAATTTCGAATTCGTCGAACGCCTCCCGCATAGCCCTCCTCACACTACAGTTCGCTTCGTGTAATTTTTTTTGTCTGCAACTCTTGGGCTATGTTTATGTTTGCTGTGAACTGGCCTTTCTTTCCGTAGCAGTTTTCTACGTCGTTTGTTGTACGATCTTGCTTCTCACATACACATGTGATGCATATTGTGCAATGGTTTTTAACTTTGTCTACTGATCCTCAACACTAATTGCACTTGAGATAAAACTTTTGTGTTGATCCGTCAAGCACTCTGAAATCTGATTTTTGTCACTTTTGCTAAACAGAAAAATCTTCCAACCTTTTTTAATATTTCTATTTCCGGCTGAAATCACCGATATTGTAACCGCTTTGTGATCGCTGATTCCCTGTTCTGCCTCAACTGCATGTTAACTTCTACACAATCGCACAAACGTGAGTTATGAGTCAGGCAAGTGTTACATGTGGTGTCACCGCCAGACACAACACTTGCTAAGTGGTAGCCTTTAAATCGGCCGCGGTCCGGTAGTATACGTCGGACCCGCGTGTCGCCACTATCAGTGATTGAAGACCGAGCGCCGCCACTTCCTAGCACTCTCCCCCAGTTGTACAGCCGACTTTGCTAGCGATGGTTCACTGACTACTACGCTCTCATTTGCCGAGACGATAGTTAGCATAGCCTTCAGCTCATGGCCCCGCTTTCTATAGACAGAACATTGAACGCGATCAAGTATCGCAGCCTCCTAATAAACTGTCTTCCAGGGGTGCCAGAGTAGAAGGAAACTGTGGTAGCTCCGTGTTGGCTTTACAGCCCATAGTGCATGTTGTAGTACAGCATGTCTTCGAGAATTACTTACAAGTTGTGGGATTGGACGCAAAGGACGTGTACCTTGGCCAGTACAGTACCGAGATTTGATGTCTGCAGACTTTATTCTTCGGGGAAAACAGAAAGCATTGTTCAAAATGTGTGTTAAATCTTATGGGACTTAACTGCTAAAGTCATCAGCCGCGAAGCTTACACACTACTTAACCTAAATTATGCTAAGGACAAACACACACACACACATGCCCGAGGGAGGACTCGAACGTCCGCCAGGACCAGTCACACAGTCCACGACAGCAGCGCCTTAGACCGCTCGGCTAGAAAACGCTGTCTACAGGGACATACCAGCTACACCCCACGATATGTACGGACGTTTATCGTAGCCTGCTTGAACATCTTGTTGAAATGCTAATACGTGTCAAGGAGTCTTGCATACCAGAGAAGAAGTGTGTACTGCTGATGCCGATGGTCATTTTGAATACAGTGATGGTCAACTGTCTCGTTACTCGTGAGAACCCACCTAAATCGTGTATGCACTTGTAAAGTACTTCAGTGTTTTCTTTCACATGTATCGTACATGTGTCAATATGGGAACACTTCTAAATACTATATCTTGTGAGCGACTAGCACTAGAATCCTGCAACAATCACCACTGACATTCTAATTTAACCTACTTTGTTTCTTAATGTCAACAGAAATTGTTCCACTGAACAAGTGTATAATGCCAGCAGAAAAAAGACTTCTATGACTACAATCTATTGACTGGCTAGCAATAAGAGTTTCTCACTAACAATTCATCCTATGAAAACCTCACTTCAAAAGCATTTTAATATTCCGGAATATTTGCGGTGTAAATTTTAGATGATTTACTTGGTATACGTAAATGATGCGATGGATAGGCTGGTCAGCAATTTGCGGTTGTTTGCTGTTGATGCTGTTGTGTAAGATATTTAGACAAAGTCTGTAGTTGGTTTGATGAACGACAATTGCTCTAAGTGTATAAAAATATAAGTAACGCGGTTGAGCAGAAACAACAAACCCATAATACTCGGATATATCATTAGTAGTGTCCTGCTTCACGCAGTCACGTCTTCAAATGTTTGGGCGTAAAGTTGTAAAGTAATATGAAATGCCACGATCATGTGAAGATTCTGGTGGTGAAGATGAGCGGCGACTTCGGTTTATGGGGAGAATTCTGGTAAAGATATAGGGCGCTAGTGTGGCCTGTTCTTGAGTACTGCTCGAGGGTTTCAGATCTATACAGGACGGGGTAAAGGAGCGCAGCAAAGTAGTTTAGAGGTAGGCTCCTAGATATGTTACCCGTTGATACACACAACATGCAACTGTTACACAGATGCTTCAGGAACTCAAGTGGGAATCCCTGGAGGGAAGACGAATTTCGTTCCAATGAATACTAATGAGAAAATAGAGGACCAGCATTTCCTACTGACTTCACAACTGGCGTACTGCGGTCAGAATTCTTATCCCATGAAGACTACGAAGAGAATATTGAATCATTAGCGCTCTTGCGGAGGCATAAAGACCGTAGTCTGTCCTCGCTCTATTTAAATATGAAACAATAAATACATCGACAAGTAGTGGTATAAGGTACCCCCTGCCACGAACCATATGGTGTCTTCTAGAGTATGTATGTACATACTCTTAGCAACGAACAATCCTGAGTTGATAACGAGCATCAAAACTGATTCAGGGATTAGTGAACACAGGGCTGTCGTAGCGAGATTGAATACTGTAATCTCCAAATATTTGAAAAAATAAGAGAAAATTATACCTATACAAATAAGCAGATAAAAATTCACTTGACGCCGTCCTGAGAGACAATCTTCACTCATTGCAAATTAATAATACAAGTGTGTTTCAGATGTGGTTTAAATTCAAAGAAATAGTTGTTGTTGTTGTTGTCTTCAGTCCTGAGACTGGTTTGATGCAGCTCTCCATGCTACTCTATCCGGTGCAAGCCGCTACATCTCCCAGTACCTACTGCAACCTACATCCTTCTTAACCTCCTTAGTGTATTCATCTCTTGGTCTCCCTCTACGATTTTTACTCTCCACGCTGCCCTCCAATGCTAAATTTGTGATCCCTTGATGCCTCGAAACATGTCCAGCCAACCGATCTCTTCTTCTAGTCAAGTTGTGCCACAAACTTCTCTTCTCCCTAATCCTATTCAATACCTCCTCATTAGTAACGTGATCTACCCATCTAATCTTCAGCATTCTTCTGTAGAACCACATTTCGAAAGCTTCTATTCTCTTCTTGTCCAAACTAGTTATCGTCCATCTTTCACTTCCATACATGGCTACACTGCAAACAAATACTTTCAGAAAGGACTTCCTGATACATAAATCTATATTCGATGTTAACAAATTTCTCTTCTTTAGAAACGCTTTCCTTGCCATTCCCAGTCTACATTTTGTATCCTATCTACTTCGACCATCATCAGTTATTTTACTTCCTAAATAGCAAAACTCCTTTACTACTTTAAGTGTCTCATTTCCTAATCAAATTCGCTCAGCATCACCCGATTTAATTTGACTACATTCCATTATCCTCGTTTTGCTTGTATTGATGTTCATCTTATATCCTCTTTTCAAGACACTGTCCATTCCGTTCAACTGCTCTTCCAAGTCCTTTGCCGTCTCTGACAGAATTACAATGTCATCAGCGAACCTCAAAGTTTTTACTTCTTCTCCATAAATTTTAATACCTACTCCAAATTTTTCTTTTGTTTCCTTTACTGCTTGCTCAATATGCAGATTGAACAACATTGGGGAGAGGCTACAACCCTGTCTCACTCCTTTCCCAACCACTGCTTCCCTTTCATGCCCCTCGACTCTAATAACTGCCATCTGGTTTCTGTACAAATTGTAAATAGCCTTTCGCTCCCTGTATTTTACCCCTGCCACCTTCAGAATTTGAAAGAAAGTATTCCAGTCAACATTGTCAAAAGCTTTCTCTAAGTCTACAAATGCTAGAAACGTATGTTTGCCTTTTCTTAATCTATCTTCTAAGGTAAGTCGTAAGGTCAGTATTGCCTCACGTGTTCCAACATTTCTACGGAATCCAAACTGATCCTCCCCGAGGTCCGCATCTACCAGTTTTTCCATTCGTCTGTAAAGAATTCGCGTTAGTATTTTGCAGCTGTGACTTATTAAACTGATAGTTCGGTAATTTTCACATCTGTCAGCAGCTGCAATAAATATTAACGGCAGCAAAAAAATAATAATAATAAAAAATAAAAAAAATAAAAAAAACGTTCAAATGGCTCTGAGCACTATGGGACTTAACTGCTGAGGTCATCACTCCCCTAGAACTTAGAACTACTTAAACCTAACTAACCTAAAGACATCACACACATCCATGCCCGAGGCAGGTTTCGAACCTACGACCGTAGCGGTCGCGATGTTCCATGCTGTAGCGCCTAGAACCGCTCGGACACTCTGGCCGTCAGTATCGGCAGCAATTGAGAGATTTATACCAAATAAATTAACAAACGACGGAGCTGATCCCTCTTGGTACACAAAACGTGTTAGAACACTGTTGCAAAAACGACGAAACAAGCATGCCAAATTTAAACAGACGCTAAATCCCCAAGACTGGCGATATTTACAGAAGCTCGAAATTTAGCGCGGACATCAATGCGAGATGCCTTTAACAGTTTCCTCAACGAAACTTTGTCTCGAAACGTGGCAGAAAATCCAAGGAGAATCTGGTCCTATGTGAAGTATGTTAGCGGCAAGAAACAATCAATGCCTTCTCTGCACGATAGCAATGTAGATACTATCGAAGACAGTGCTGCCAAAGCAAAGTTACTAAACACAGCCTTCCGAAATGCCTTCACAGAAGAGGACGAGGTAAATATTCAAGAATTCGAATCAAGAACAGCTGCCAACATGAGTAACGTAGTAGTAAGTATCCTCGGAGTAGTGAAGCAAACGAAATCACTTAAAAAAAAAGGAAATCTTCTGGTCCAGAATGTCTACCAATTAGGTAGTATGCTGATGGATTAGCTCCATACTTCAGAATCATATACAACCGTTCGCTCAGCGAAAGATCTGTACCCAAAGACTGGAAAGTTACACAGGTCACACCAATATTCAAGAAAGGTAGTAGGAGTAATCCACTAAATTACAGGCCCATATCGTTAACGTCGATATGCAGCAGGATTTTGGAACATATATTGTGTTCGAACATTATGAATTACCTCGAAGAGCCGGTCTGTTGACACACAGTTAAGATGGGTTTAGACAACATCGTTCCTGTGAAACACAACTAGCTCTTTGTTCACATGAAGTGTTGAGTGCTATTAACAAGGGATTGCATATCGATTCCGTATTTATGGATCTCCGAAAGGCTCTTGACACTGTACCACACAAGGAGCTCGTAGTGAAATTGTGTGCTTATGGAATATAGTCTCAGTTATGTGATTAGATTTTTGATACCCTGTCAGAGACGACACAATTCGTAGTAAAGTCATCGAGTAAAGCAGAAGTGATTTCTGGCTTTCCCCAAGGTAGTGTTATAGGTCCTTTGTTGTTTCTTATCTATATTTACGACTTTGGAGACAATCTGAGCAGCCGTCTTGGGTTGTTTGCAGATGACGCTGTCGTTTATCGACTAATAAAGTCATCAGAAGAGAAAAACAAACTGAAAAACGATTTAGAAGAGATATATGAATGGTGCGAAAAGTGGCAGTTGACCCCAAATAGATGTAGATGCCGATGAAATCGAATGTTTACCGCTAGTCATGTAACTGCATATTCTCATGTTCATTGTTTTTCGTATACGTTTTATCTTGCATTTACCCATGTTTAAGGAGGTCGGTCATTCAGTGCACTTGAAACGTCCCCTTAGAAAAATTAATCAATTGCTGTGCTGATAAACCTCTTACGTTATTTGATTTTCAAACACCTGAGCAAAACTGAACGTGCTCAGACATTTCTATCTTTACTTATTCTGATCATCAATAAACTGACACACAGTATTTTTAGTGCAACGCAATCTGACTTTCAATAATCCCTACAAAAGTATGGCCCTGACTAACAATAACCTTTACCTTTCGTGAATCACTTACTTCACAAAAATCTTCGTTACTCGAACTACTGCAACACAGCGAGCGCCAATGCTGCCAGCTAAATAAAAGATTCTAACTACTGCAGGGACTAACTACTGATAGGAATACTTAGCAAATGAAAGATTTTGATAGAGAACAAACAATGTATTTACCTTAACAGTGTTCAAAACTGATAACATATATATCAGTTCATGACATCCAGTCTTAAATCATTTACTCTATCTGATGGACACTCGTCCAGTCATCCGCTCTCAAAACTCCGCCATCTCACTCACCACATCCACCTCTGCTGGCGGCTTAGCTCCAACTTCGCAACGCTACGCGCTGTTTACGTCCAACTGCCAAACACTGCAATAGCGAATATTACAACAATGCCAGCCAGACACAGACTGCACACAGCACAGCCAGTGATTTTCATACAGAGCGCTACATGGCGTTACCAATATAAATACCTAAACAGCCTACTAACACGCTAAGCATGTAAGGCGGAAAAGTTGTGCTACCATACATTTAATATTCTGTATTTTCGTTTGTGTCTACATTTACATCAATGCACGATCGGATTATTAATCATTTCATTGATTGTTACTGGCTGGCGCATACTTACAGTTTCTGTACTGTTGCATGCCTTTAAGTTAAACAGAGCTGAGACACTGACAGGAAAGGGCATGTTCGTTACGTGTTCCTCTGAAGCCGGTATCGGTTAAAGAGAGGCTTGGAAGAGACGTCGGATCCGCTGGGGAGGACATTTACTGCCCTTAGACCGAGTACAGCGAGGATGTTGCGGTTTACAGTGCTGAAGGTTGTTGAATCCCCATAGTGCAGACACTCCGGACAAGAAATTTGGAAACTTGTGCTAAGTTGCTATGGGACCAAACTGCTAAGGTCATCGAAGGGTCCCTAGGCTTACACACTACTTGATCTAACTTAAGCTAACTCAGGTTATGGACAAAACACACACCCATGCCTCAGAGAGGACTCGAACTCCGACGGAGGGAGCCTCGAGAAACGTAGCAAGGCGCTCCTAGACCGCAAAGCTACCCCGCGCGGCCCCCGACAAGAGGTTACACTTTGGTGGAACAGAAAATATTTCAAACTAGCGTACCTGGATAAGGAGCGTCGCGAGTGGAACAAAGTGAAAATACATCCTTTAAGTGGAAAGAAATATGGGGGGTCACAAATGATGGTTGCAAGCTGACTCGAAGGAATCTTCTCGCGGGTAGACCAAGGGAATACTTCCCGCAAAAAGCAGAGGCATGTATGTGATTGGCGGAGTGCTAAGGATCTGGGAGGGGAAATAGGAACTTCCAGACAATCTTCTGGAAGGAGTGTGATCATAAAGTTATTGGCTGGTGGATTCTGGATCTATTTGTAACGGCTGCTGGTATTTATCACTTAACCACAAAGCAGATACTGCTTGTCCAGGAAGGAGCAGGGTAGGGTGTGGGGAGATGCTTCCCTGCATGGGAAGATCAATGAAACTTCCCTCCATGGATCAACCTATAGACTTCGCTGGCGACTACCCGTGAGGAGAACCAGGTGGTTAGATTTATAGAAGTTTCGCTTGCCACACAATGAGTTCGTGAAGTAGTGTCTCTATGAACGTAGTTGTTACTCACTTTATTCGCATGAAAACTGTTCAGTTCTCTGTGGAGTCTGACACACAATGAAGTGTTTCTTTATGTGAGAATACTTGAGTGAAATTTCTGGTACTGGCTAGTGACCAGAAACCTTTCCGGTGTTCTTTCTTGTACGGAGGTAATTACAGCGTTAGGAGTTTGCAGACAGCGTATTGTATCCACTGTGCAGACAGAGAACTGCAGGTATGCCACATACATCTCCACAGTGGCCGTCGCTTTAACGAGCGGATCATTGGTGCAGTGCAACTGCTGTCCGTAGGTCAATTGGTGACGAGCGCACAATGGTTTAGTGGATGCCGAAACACAGTAAATGTGCTGAGTTCCATTTTCTTGCCCACTGAGACTTTTTCTGAAAATGCCAGTCAGGGTATAGGTTTTCGTATTCTCACCACTAATCAGTATCAGCAAATGTCGTGTTTGTCTAAAAACAGGGGAGGTGTGCGGTCAAAAGGGAGTCAAACTGTAAGAAGCATTTTTGTATGTTGGCAGCCCCATAAACTGTATTAATATCGCTGACAGGGCTCTGCGCTCTCGGCAAAAGATTCTGTGGTTGGACGGACTAGCAGTTAGAGTGCGTACAGAAGTGTACGAACATGATTTTCTTAGTGGAGCCTCTGTGTCGGTAGGACATGCTTTGTAAAATGAGGATAGATGTTGTTGGTAATGTTTGGGTAGTGTAACAGGAACTGGATGCCACATGAGTAAGTTAAAATTTTCTAAATCAATTGTTTGGTCGTCAAAAAAATCGTTCTTTTGCTAACTATATGCCTCCAAGTAGTTAGAGTCTATAGTAGTTAGAAACTTTTTATTTAATTGTCTGCAGTTGCTGCTTGCTGTAATTGCTGTACTTCGTGTTATGAAAATTTTCTGTAAGGTAAGTGACTTATAAAAAAAATGGGACTCGTGATTGAAACGAATTGAAGTATTTAACAGAGTAGGAGGTAATTTCATATTTCTTTCATTTCATATTTTTTGGACTTTTATTATTGTTAGGATTTCCTGCAATTCAGGACCATTCTTTTGTATTATTTATTGGATGTCATGCTATCACTGTATAGCAGTCAATTCAGTTTGGCTTGTATATTGAAGGTAATAAATCAATAGGTTCAGTTTGAGAGGTCCTTGTGAGAGTAAGCGTTTAAATGATATAAGTAGAGGAATAGTTTCAAAAGATATGTTTTGCCAATCTCGAAATTACATGTAGGGTAGTGTCTGACGCTCTGTACTGCATATTTACACAGTTATTTGCACTAGAGAATAATTAACTTACGACATCGAATTGTGATTCATTCTAGTAGTATATCGGTAGATATGATTGGTTTGGCGTGCTAAACTCAAGTAAAACCACAACACGATACTTGCTGTTATGCAAATCCCTAGGTCTGGCGGCTGGCTGGGGTGGCCGAGCGGTTCTAGGCTCTACAGTCTGGTCTCTAGTTTGAATCCTGGCTCGGCATGGATGTGTGTGATGTCCTTAGTTAGGTTTAAGTAGTTTTGAGTTCTAGGGGACTGATGACCTCAGAAGATAAGTCCAGTAGTGCTCAGAGTCATTTGAATCATTTGAACTTGGTCTGGCAGTGTAATTTGAATCATTTGTAGTTGGGGGTTTACATGTGCAACAATAGCCCAAGTGCTATGTTCGATGTTTCGAATCCTGCCTCGGGCATGGATAAGTGTGATGTCATTAGGTTAGTTAGGTTTGAGTAGTTCTAAGTTCTAGGGGACTGATGACCTAAGATGTTAAGTCCCATAGTGCTCAGAGCCATTTGAACCATTAGCCCAAGTGTTTCCACATGTCGTAACTACAGTAAATGAACGATACAGTTCCGTACAGTGCAGTTTCACAAGAAAACAATCTGACTGTGATTTTGATCCTTTCTGGCAAATCATTTGTGGGTAGTCATAGCTGTATAGGTCCTAGTAGCACCCGAATTTACTCCGTTCCTGTTGATACTTCACCTTCCAGTGTGATGTACTGGGTTCTGTTGGTCAAGTATTTACCTAGCCACTCACATGTCTGTACCGATAACCAGCACTTTCACGTCTTGGTTAGTATTGCTCGGTAAGGTACAGTCGACCCATTTCTGAACCCTAGAAAGATGGCATGCTCATATTCATTAGTACTTCCTGTTTGTAAGATAGCATCGTAGTTTATTTAATATAAAATCCAAACCCGCCAGGACAAGGTGACTTGTTTATATTGAGTAATCTTGTGTTTCAGTAGAGCGTATGTTAGTATCAGTTTCTCTGATATGTGAGGAAACAAAGAAAATAGCGTGACTGATATCATGTTTGACCACCAGAGATGAAAATCGCTCGACGAATGTTCTCTAAAAACTGTTGTAACACGCCTGGGGATACAATTGCTGGTGGGGGACCCTTAAACTGTTTGTTGTTTCGGACTGCTGCTTGACCGTGAGCCCTGTCCACACCGCGCACCTGCTAATCCCGCGGCTTTCTACTGTTCTGCTCCACACTGCTGCTGGCTTGCCTGAAATTATCTGTCGAATTATGCAGGAAGTTGTAGGGGAGCCACTCAACGTTAAAACACAACAAGGTTCGACGTCTGCTACGAACAACTATATACTGAGACGATTAAGGGAAATCGCAGGTGGGACTGTTTACATTCTAATTCAGGAGCGTTATATCCCAGTTAATGGATGATTAACAGTCCACAGTATCATTCAGACGAGTGTGCGCGTAACCTACACGACGCGGGTAATTGTAGATGACGCGGATGCCGAATGATGGCACGAAAGTTCGTACGCTCGTCACGCATACGCAGATGTTTGGTAGCAGTCCTCCTTGACACTAGTAATGATATGGCAGTGTTCGTAAAGTAAATTTTTCAGTTCTCACTTGTACGTGCGTCCGCGTAACCGTCGCGGCGTGGCTGATTGTTGATAATGTGGAAACGCGATGACCGAACGCACGTCCTTACGCTCGCTACAAGACACTGGCACTTGTCTGCACTCTTTTATAGTAATTAATTTCAACTGATTCTCATCAGTTAATTCTGGGAGACCGAACACGGCGCGGATGATTGATTCAGTTCGGTACGTCGCACAACGAGAGAATACACAAACAATTTAACAGCAGCACTGCTCATTTTTAAATTATTTCTTGAGGCACTTTCCTCTGAAGTCGACTAGCCACGGAGATAGTTTGCAGTATGGATCAAAGATGTATAATTATTATGCATTTCCAGTTCGTTCATCTCTAATATTTCTATAACAAAATACGAGACAGCACTTGTAGCAACACTTCAATTTCCATACTAACAATACTTTTCAGATGCATAGCTACACACTATCTAACCTCTCCCCACGGCATGGACGACCTGTTCACACCCCTCTGGGCGGGAGGAGGTCGTTTTGGCCCTGTTACGGATTGTACAATGCCGGTTCAGACACCGCCATCTGCTGACGGCTGCGCCGGCGCCATTTGGGCAATTGCTGACGGTACGTCACATTTTAACGTCCTGTCCGAATTTTAATACACTGCGCATTGATCTTGGCCTGCCGTGTACTCTGGATGACATTTTAGCGGATGATCCAGGAGCAGCTGGTCGCGTTCTTCGTTTTATCTACTTGACAGACCTGTCTAAGGACATTTGATTATGCTGTTTTCTTTTAATCCCTTGCATGTTAATGTGCCTTTTATAGTGTTGTCCTTTTTAGTTGCTGTTTTAACCTTGTGCCTCGCACTCCATACATAACTTAGTCTGGGCGCTAATGACCACTGTAGCTGTGCGCCCTAAAACCACAAAAAAAAAACACTAGCCAGCATAATATTTCCGTGTCCCGCGCTCGACTCTTTAGACGCGGCTGCCCGCAAAGATACGCCACCAGCGATAGGACAGTACACTTACACTGTACTACGAAAAGTTTACACATTGCCTAAATAAGTAATGCCTTTCTTATGGCCGGTCGCTTTGGCCGTGCGGTTCTAGGCGCTGCAGTCCGGAACCACGGGACTGCTACGGTCGCAGGTTCGAATCCTGCCTCGGGCATGGATGTGTGTGATGTCCTTAGGTTGGATAGGTTTACGTAGTTCTAAGTTCTAGGGAACTGATGACCAAGCATGTTGAGTCCCACAGTGCTCAGAGCCTTTCTTAAGTGAATGTACTTCATGGTTGCATCTGACACAGTACGCATGAAAAATTACGAGCGATAGTAAAAGAGCACCAAATTATCAGCAAAATACTTTTAGAATGGAGAAGCGGTACCGACCATTTATTGACGCTCACAGGACCGCATCGTGGCTGACCCCTTGGAAAACGACCAGTCGAAATATGTACAAGCGACCAAACCTTGGGAAGATATGTTTAGAGAGAAATGCCCTTTTAGAAACTGCCCGCTGATACATCGATGACAAAAGTGGATAAAAAAAGATTCCAAAGGAGGCCTTTTATCCATTTTACATTTCTTACTTGACTCTACATGACTTCTGCCATCTTCTAGTAGTACCTTGAACTGACTGTGGAGTAAAGCATTTTCATTGAATACGTAGTCTACATACTCTTTAAACAAGTAGTAAGTAAATAAGTAACTCTACTTTTGTTGTGTGACATTCTTTGTCGCTCCATCGCTGCACGACAACTGTTTGTTTCATTTGTGGAAGTGAAGCATCACTGATACACCAATACAACCATGATTTCTTATGAAAGATGAGTAACACCCAAGTGGCATGAGTAGCGCACATGTGTAACACCAGCTCGACAGGTTCGCTGATGTGTCAATCTGTAAGGAAAATGGAACACCGCGTGCAGCGTTAGAGCTGCTGTTAACAGTTACACGTCTGTGAAATGAAAAGTCGACTAGCCACGGAGGTAGTTTGCAGTATACATCAAAGATGTATAATTATTATGCATTTCCAGTTTGCTTATCTCTAATATTTGTATAACAAAATACGAGAATGATGCTTAAGAGAACTCTATCCTCATTTATCCAACCTTAATGGGCCAACTGCGGTTGGTGTTCGATGAAAAAGGTCACGTTAGAATGTCGCCCAAAGGTGTTCAGAATTCAGATTATTGAATGGCAGTCGTAGCTAGGGACTTTCATATATCTGCCTATACGTCTACATCTATATAAGACGCTTTTCGAAGCCTCCTGAAGTACATTATTGGTTCTACTACAGGGTGTTCCACACAAAAACGGTACGCCTCGCACCTGATATTCAAGAAGCAATGAACTAACTAAAAAAGGATAATAGTGTCGTTAAAAACATTTAGCTCCCTGGTAGTAAGAGATGCTGTAAGTGGTCGCTATGGGCATCCAGGCATCGCTGCCTTCGTGCAATGATGTTACCAGCAGCAAGCTGTAATTCTTGTGCCGTGATGTTACAATTTCTCTAGTAACGTTCTGTTTAAGATCGTCTATTGGGCGAGTATTGTCAGCAGACACTTCGCTTTTTAGTGTGCCCCATAAATAAAGATCACACTATGTTAAGTCTGGGTACTCTAGGGACTAGAGACCTCAGCTAAGTAGCCTGTATTCAGAGACACGTGGACCCTACTTTGGTTGGATGTGTGGAACAGTTGCTCCATCTTGTTGGAATACTGCATACAGCTTGTCTGTACCTGTTAACTGTGCACAGAAAGAGCCAAAGATATCTGTCACTTGTTAAGGTGTAATTGGAAAATGAGGCCAACGATGTGCATGGCACGAAATGCGCACCAAACACCTATCTTCACTGAGTCGAGAGTTTCTTCGTGCAGTATAGATGGCTTGTTCTGCGATAAGTATCTGCAATTCTGGAAATTTACATAACCTGACCAACGATACCAAGCGTCACATGACATGAAATAAAACAAGGGATCCAAATATGCTTTAGTAATTTATTCTAACGTCCAGTTACAATAATGAGCTCTTTTATTCCTGATCCTCAAGTTTCAACTTTTGCACAACACTCACACGACAAGCTTTTAATACACTTCTTTTAGTAAACGATGACAAGATGTATGAGATACATCAACTGTTACGCCGTAAAGTCAAGAGCCGGCACGCCAGTCGGGAACGACAGTAGAGAGATGGATGTAAGAAGAAGTCACCCAATTGCCCGCTGACACCTCCCTCCAGGACGACAATGCGACAGCAGTGGCCCCTGTATAAACAGGACGGAAGCGCCGCGACCGACTGGTGATTGCACAGTTCAATAGCAACTTCAAGATTATCGACTGCGATAGCACCGTCAACCCTAAGTCACTTCTTTTGTACTCTCTGTGTATTACAGACTTACGAGCTGTACTGAAGGGGGTCTATTACTTTGTATGTCACCTTTATCTTGCGACACATGTGGGTGATTGCAAAAGTAAAATATTGTAATTTTCTTATTGTAATCAAACTCATTAATACGACTTGTTTGATTGTTTCTCTAGCCGAGTACACAGGCTTCCTAGACACTACTGGTTGGGCAATGAGATGTAAGAAGAACTCAGTGATTAGCTCCCACAATTTTCTTTTTTTGTTGGTTTTTCTTTTTTACTGGCGCCTTAATTCGTCCTTGTCTTATCTTTGTAGGGTTGTGTTTACATGTATAATAGTGTCTCTTATAGTGTTTTTTCTATTCAGTGTTCCCAGGTGTCCGTTGCTGAAATGTTCTTTGCTTGTGCGCTTATTTTTCTTGCTTGAATTGTCTGTTTATTGCATTTGCCTATGCAAAAATGAGCAACGAGCCCCTGCTCAGGCGCCTCTGCTGCAAGAGATAGGTGTAGCGCAGCTATCAAAGGTGTTTCAGTTTCAGACGCAGCAGATTTCCACTCTACTAGACACGGTACAGCAGTTGCTGGAAAACGCTGCACACCCAGCAGGACAACAAGCCTCACCTGTAGCTCCGAGTGCCATATCGGCCTTTCGCCAGTTTAACGGAAAAGAAGAGAGTGGCTTGAATCTTTGCAACAGTGTGAAGCCCGCATCATTGCTCACAAAGTGTCAGGTACTGTAAAACTACATTACTTTTCTCAGTGGTAGGAAGTGCAGTTTTTCGCCGCATTCAGAAATTGTTCCCTAACCCCAGAAGTGAACTTCCCTATTATCATGTTATAGGTTCTTTAACTATTATGACCACAAATGAATGTGACTGTTGCTTGGTACCAATTCTATCGTTGTAGGGAAAAGGTCAGAACAAACTTAATGTGACTGAGAATCAGATTTGCAAGGTATGAAGAGGGAATGCAAATTCAAATGTGCTTCTGATGCTTTATATTCAGATTTTATGTTGCATGATGTGATTGTGTACAACGTAACTGATGTCCAGCTTAGAGAACAGATTTTGAAACTGTCTGATACATCATTCCAGCGTGCAGTGCTAATTATAGATTAGAATGATTGAGGTGCTGTAGCAGCTGACAAATTTTTAGCACGCACCAATTTGTCAGGTTGAGCTGACCCTTGCTAACGACTGGCCCAGTAGGCAGCAAAACAAGCTACCTTTCTGTGTAAACAGCTCTCTAAACAGGGGAACAGAATTAAGTCAATTAGTCAGTGCTATTCAAGGCAAAAACACAAGGACTTCCTGTCCAGACAAGGCTAGTATTAAGCTTTTGAAAATAAAGGCCAAGCACAATCGGTACGTTTGCAATGGAACAAACGTAAGAATTCCGCCGACTCACAAAAATCTAGTCAAAAGGCCCATGTAATCAATACAGTGTATCCAACGCCTCCTCCAAGCAATAGTTAAACTAGCAAGCAAACAGTTTCTTCAGTGCTATACCAGTCCAACAAACTTTTTGTTCATTTGCATACTTGTGGAAAATGTGTGAAATTTCAATTAGACATGGGAGCCTCTGTTACATCGTAACGCATATTAACTGTTAGGCTCCCCACGCCTGTCGGAAACTATCACATGCCAGGTGGCTTATAATGGGCAAGGCATCCTGTTTTCGGAAAATTTACTTTGCCTGCCATGTATCGCTCACATAGATGATATGTGACTTTCATTGTGCTACAATCACGCAGTAGTGACCACATATTTGGCCTTGATTCGTTTACTTTTGTTTGGCTTTAGAATTCAGGAGAATGTGTCGCCAGTGACTGCGTTCAGTACGAAAGACAGTGTACCTAGCTTGCTGAAAGAATTCTTTCCTGAAGGTTTAAGCAAGGCTAACAATTTTGTTGCACGTATTACTATGAAAGGCAATGCTCAGCCGGAATTTTGCATGGCCAGAACTGTTCCCTTTGCATTACAGGACGCTGCTGAACTTTCATAACTGCAAGATAGGTGAGCTATTGACTGTATGTCTACAGTCAACCCACGAACTGTGATTGATACTTATCCACTGCCATGTCCAGAGTGTCTCAAGGACAGATTAGGCGCAGGTCGCTACTTCTCAGAAATTAATTTGCACAACGCATACCTTCAAATACCACTAGATGAAGAATCTCAAACTATGTGTCTTGTAAACACTCGTTTACCCTTGTTTAAACATTCATGTTTGCCTTGTGGCAGTGCTTCCGCACCCGCCATTTTCCAACGAATTTTGGCACAGCTGCACGTTCAAGTACCAAACTGTTCAAACTATTTGAATGATATTGTCTTAGTAGGTTCTACAACTCAAGACCACATTGCAAATTTCTTCGTGCTTTGTTTCGTGTGTTATCTGATGCAGGACTAAGGTGTAGACTGGACAAGTGCGATTTTTTTTAAACCTGAGTTGCCATCATGACGTAAACAGTCAAGGTGTACATTCTCTTCAGTCACATTGGTTAGCCATACGCATCCTGCCACTTCCACGCAATGCCACAGAATTTCAGTCTGTATTAGGGTAATCAACTATCTCATTGGGTTCATGCCGAATGCTGCACAAATCGCAGCTCCACAGCATCTCTTGCATCGCAAGAACATCCCCTTTGTTTTGATAGATGTGTACCAAGAAGTTTTTCAACTTAAAGATACATTGCTCACATCTAAGCTTGGTTCACTTTGATCCTGACAAACCGATTGTGTTGCAAGTTGATGTTTCCTCTTACGGAAACGGGGAAGTGTTTTCAAGCAGATTTCGTATCAAAAGTGTTGTCCAAAGCACAGTGTAACTTTTCACAAATAGAGGATGAGGCATTAGCTACTGCGTATGGTGTTACCAAATTCTACCACTATTTGTGCGGCAGAAAATTCTTCCTGGTAATGGATCACAAGCCATTTCAGTCCATCTTTCATACGATGAAGCCGGTTTCTGACGAACTGCCCAAAAATTGCAAAGATGGGCGTTGTTGTTGTCTCAATACCAGTACGAGACTGTATCGTCAGTTATCTCAACATGGCAATGCGGACGCATTTTCACGTCTGGCAATGGGCCCTCATACAGACTTTGATGCATCTGCTGCATCTTGTTATTACATCGCTGCTCAGGATTTGGAATTGCTTTCCTCCTTTACCCTGAACTGTCAAAAAATTGCACATGCCACGGAAGCTTATTCAGATTTGAACATTTTGCTAAAATACATTCGCACATCTTGGCCTCGCTCATTGCTTATCATAATAACTCTGTAGTGTGCCGATACTTTTGCACGTCAGCATGCATCGCTGTAAAGCAAGGTGTGATTCTTGTTCAAAATGACTTGACAGTCACGTGAATTGATCCCCAAAGCTTTGCAAAAAGAAGAGCAGCAGTTACTTCACTAAGGACACGGGAGGACTGTTCGTACGAAACAGTTAGCACGTCGACACTGTACTTGGCAGGGTATGTACACCCAAGTAGATTACGTCACAGTGTCACGCATGTGTGGAAAATCAGTCCACTCCGCCACAAAAATTCTCTGCTTGACCTGTCGCAATCACCTTGGCAACGTATACTCATAGACTCGAACACTCGTTGGATGATTGTGGTTGACTCGTATAGCCAGTTTCCTTTCACGGTGCCAGTCAACTCTCCAGCATCGCTTAGCATAATTCCAGAGTGCTCCTCTTTCTTTTTTGCCTCGAAGATTTCCCTGTAGTCATAGTGCCGGACAACGGCCCTCAGTTCAAGTCAAATGAATCTGGAACATCAGAATTACCTAAGAAATGACAGTTTTGACATGACAGCATTAAAATGATTTCAGTGTCTACAGTGACAGAGCGAGTAAATAATACAGACTACGAGCTAATGAAGGTAACACTGGCTATACTTCCGGATCTAGAGGTATTATTCCATTCTGTAATACAATGCGTATTGTTATTCCAGAATCATGTTCTAGCTACTAACCGAGGGAGGTGGGGCCCTGGTTAGAACACTGGACCTCTATTCGGAAAGACGACGTTTCAAACCAGCGTCAAGCCATGAAGATTTAAGTTTTCCGTAATTTCCCTAGATCTCTGCTGGCAAATGCCCGGATGGTTCCTTTGAAACGACTCCGCAGATTTCCTTCCCCATCCTTGACACAGTCAGAGCTTGTGCTCCATCTCTAATGATCTCGATGTCGACGTGATGTTTAACCCTTCCTGCTAGTGAGAAAGACTTCGAGAGGCTGGCTGAACGATAGGATGTGACACAAAGGATGGTACTCTGATGGGAACGGATGTTCCTGCCGTCTTGGTTATACAAGAGCTTAAGGTCAAGCAAGGATGTTGGGGACAGTGTACGTTCATAAAATAGTAGAGAAGACTGAGGCTATGGAAATCTCTGCCCTTGTCCGCATGCAGCCAGGATAGCTGTGCGTACGACTGTGAAATATGATCAGGGAATGGAACATCGCAGATATTACTAACACTAGCATTCATAAGCAGGCGTCGTGAGATTCCGTGAGAGATGCCTTGGATAACATCGGCGTAATCAAAAATTCAAAGTATAACTTCTTTTTTAGGTCAAGGTGACAGCAGCTTTTTATATTTTTGTAGCACGTGGTGGGATGCACGATGACTTCTTGCACATTGCAGTTAATAACTCGATTAAATTTCGATTTTCTCCTATTATCACTCATTGAGTCTTTGCTGAGAGAGAGATACAATGGTTAGGTTTTATGATGGTTGAGATTCCCGAGATTTCGCGCTAATGGGTATATATATAATGACACGCCCGTATCGTTTATGTTTTGCATGCTTGAGCTTTCACCCTATAACCGGCGCCCATTTTGATAGAGCACATAGGTCAGTATTGAGATTTTCGGTAGCTGTCGTCAGGTTTCTTGGATTTGTACTTAGATACAACTTCGCAGTGATTGGTATACGTTTCCTTGTAGACGTGTTCGATAGTTCACGTTGTTGCATCAAAGCATCAGGCAACTTACCTCAGGAACAGGGTTCGTATTTCCATCCTTCAAAGTGAAACGATTTTAGAAGACCGATTTCAGTATTTCGGCTTCATCTCGGTCGACTTCTGCTTCGGGGCCAGAACTGTAGCTCAGTTATAAACGAGATTATTTCTATCAGGTTTTAGATTTCACGTAAGGCCAATACTTCGTAGGAGTTTTAGGTGGATCGGTTAGTAAACTTTTATTTTCGAATTAAACGGAAGAAACTCGCTTTGTTCTAGCTACCCTCATTGCTTAATTGAGCTTTAGTTGGTTAACAAACATTTTACTTTGCTGGGATAAAGCTCTCTTTGCGTTCGTGGCAAGATTCTATCACGGCTATTGGACCATAGCAGCAATTTTTCCATCCTTCACAACGGTGCTCGACAAGTATAGGATTTTGCAAAGGTATTAAATTTTTTCTGTTGTTAAGCTACAGAGGTGCACGATGCGAACGGAGCACTAAGATACTCTGCAGTTTATTTCTTGTACCTCTAGCTGCGCAAACAAATTTTCCTTCCTAACTGCTACTTCTTTTTCTTTCCAGAAAAATGTGTCCGAACGATCCTTGTCTGTAGCTCTAGTTTTAATCGCGTGCCTCTCCCACTCTATAGCTGACGAGTTAAAGTCTCCCTCTATTTCAACAGCAACATCGCGGTATTCTATAAGCTATCTTGTAAGCGCTCTGCCACTACTACTCCTGAGACAAGTGTTCTTTAAAGGAATTTTATCGCCCTGACCCAGATTATTCGACATTCAGTATCTGTAAAAAACTTCACTTGTTACTTTACTTCTTTAAGGCAGTAAAAACTTGAGCCAAATTCCAGGCCTGTACTTGCGATATGAACTCCTGCTGTTCAGTTACGGTTAAAGCCAGCTGTCGTTTTCTATTGCTTCCTTGGAATCGTTACTTGCATTAGTTGGAATGTAAAGTCGCTCAAAGATCTTATATTATTAGAGTTATATTGTAACTATGAAGTAGTTGCAGTCGGTTTTATTGGTTTTAAAGTTGCCCCTTTCTCTAGACGTTTGCAGAAAGAGTAGCTGACAACCCAGTGACCCCATCACTGTACAACATAGTTATTCCGATACCTACGTCGAGAAATAGGTCACACTTTAGGTACGCATTGTTAGGAGTTGCGTACGGCCTCGTGATCTGAAACCTGTGGTATACAAGAATTCACCAGGCAGCAATTCCTCTAGACCCGGATGTGCCAAAAGAATAGTGCCGTCCAGCTTTATCGCCCCTTTCTGAAGGGGATGGCTGCCTCCCAGTACAAATTGGCGATTTGCTCTTTCACTGCCAGTAACCTACTAGAAGTGACCACCGCTTGAAAGGAATCTAGATTTTGTACTGGCCAATCACTCTCAGTTACAATGACGTTGCTTGGCACTTCATAAAAACAAAGAGAACGGGGTGTAAGAATCATCCCTAGAAACCAACACTTTAGTCCTCCTGAAGATAATCGCTACAAGGGCAGACGAACTATCGGTTTTGTAGTTGTCTTGGGCAATACACAATGACGCGGTACCATTTTCTAAAATTATTTTGTCAAAAAAAAAATCTTCAATAACAAGTGAATGGCTATCATAAATTCTGTTTCATCTAAACAGGCTACACAGGCGTAAATAATATCTTATAATAAATAAAATTAAAGTTGTCTCATTCTCGGTTGACGAGGAAAGCATGGCAAAATCTCATTACGGTGTCAGAACTGAATGCCTTTGCGGGATGAATGCGAAAATAGGAAGCGGTACAGTCTCTTTTTCGTCGATAACGCTATGTTCTGTATTTGATAGTCAAGTCTGAAGTCGCACATCGCCAATGGAAACTGCCATGCCAGACGCGCTCTGTCACACGCTGTTCGAAACTTATCTTCGCCTGCGCGACGCACAATTACTGGGCAACAGGTATGGGATATAGAAAAGCTAAATGGTTTTAGCAAGATCCTCAAACAGGCCTTAAAGAATGTTACGAATGATTGTTATCTTCCTGTGGCACGAGTTATTGACTTGCTGTTAGATGGAAACAGAAACTCATCCACAGCATTGTGACACGCTATTTCTCTGCCGTGTCCCCAATACAGTCGGTGAGAGAAAGCCCATCAGAAAAGCAGCTGAATTCTTCGTTTCTACCTGGCGTACGATATCCTCTCACACTCTCATGCAGTATTAATGTGATCAGCTATCAAAAGAGCTGAATAACCAGCTCTGCAGCATGTAGGAACAGAGTCAATGAAGTTCTGTTAGCTACCGTTCCCACTCGAAGGGTCCCACAGACTCCCAGTTGAGTATAAATCCGGAGAGTCTGCTGATGAGGTGAACACAGTAAACTCATCCTGTTGGTTGTCGAACCACATACGTACATTTCGAGATGTGTGACATGTGGCGTTGTCCTGCCGGTAGATGCCATCGTGGCGAGGAAAAGCCCACCGCAATGAGGTGTGGATATGGTCCCCAAGGATAGACGCGTACTTGTATTGATCCGTTGTGCGTTCCAGAATGAAGAGTTCACCCAGGGTGTGCTACAAAAACATTCCCCGGACGATAACGCTCCGTCCTCGTGGACCATTCCGACTATTGTTGCAGGGCCATTCACGCCAAAGGCCATCTGCCTGATGGAGCGCAAAAAGGAGTTCACCTGAAAAGGTCACCTTTTGCCACTTAGTGGAATTCCAGATGAGGTCTAGGAGCACAAATTCCCGACTACGTCGCTGAAGAACTGCAGTCGGGATAGGGGCACGAAACCGGGACAACCGCACTTTCGCTGAGCAGTTGAGGAGACACAGTTGGCAGCCCCATCATTTATATGGGTGATTAGTTGCTAAACAGTTGCACGTCTGCTCGGCAGTAAATATCTTCCATATCTTTCACACACCCCTGCAATCTGTGGTCCGTGGTGTACCACAGTGCTTCGGTTCCGGTATGGATAGCACCATTTTGCCATGCACGGCGCACGTAATCACAATGGCACACGATCTCAGCCGTTTGGAGTATATTTCCACCCGTGTCCCGAAAGGCAAAGATCATGACGTTTGTGGATGTCAGCTAAATCGATCGCTTTCGGCATTACGATGATGGTCTCACTGATTTGCGGGGGTCACTACATGCTTATAAACCCTTCCTTGCTACTGCTAGACAACGTATAAAGTTGGATGCTTCGAAGTGGGACCCTGGGCATGCTGAGTACTACTAAATGAAAAACGACAAGCGCACATCACAACAATTCACAACGAACCAGAATGTCGCTGTACAGAATTGGTACTGAGACTGTAAGATGCTTGGAGTTACATACCAATCCTTAGCACGGTGTCGCTAGTTCTTGATACGTTCAAGTTACATAGTAAAATCTAACGTTTACCAGTTCGTTAATGCATAACACAGATCGGCCGATGTCCTCTAAAGTGCACAGTGCCTTTCCTCCCATAAAACACAAAGGCGCTTCACCAAAAACAAAGGTATATAAAAGACTTCTTTCAGGAAAGAGTTTTGCAGTGATCAGAGTTGTCCTGTTATGAGGTCTACATTTTCAACTGCGACGAACGGTTACCAGCTGAGATACCACTAGCGAATTTCCCGACTACAAGAGAACCTCAACCACCATAGATCATATGCCACTTCTCCCAAATAGCTTTCTATGCTAAAAATTTCAACCCAGTCGTATTAATATTAAAGCTTATATGTCATACGAACTGAATCCTAGACAAATCGACTACCAAAACACCCTGATCCAAAAAGAACAGAATGTTTATGTAAGTGAATTCAAATGGTTCAAATGGCTCTGAGCACTATGGGAGTTAAGATCTGAGGTCATCACCCCTAGACTTAGAACTACTTAAACCAAACGAAGCTAAGGGCATCACATACATCATGCCCGGGGCTGGATTCGAGCCTGCGACCGTAGCAGCACCGCGGTTCTGGAAGGAAGCGCCTAGAACTGCTCGGCCAGTGTGGCCGGGGTACGTTAATTGCCAAGCAGAATTTGAGTGCATTAGGAGTAATCTATGCAAGTGAAAGGATGGACTTAATTAAAGCATGTAGAGCTTTTCTTCATGTAGAAAGTTAAAGATACGTTTTTAGTCTGATCGTCTGTTGTGGTTCTTTTGAGTAGTGTTTACTTGCATAATGGAATTAAGTCTTCAAAACTAAGAGTGCCATATTATTCACATAATATTTATTTTTTCGATGGAAAAGTGTCAGATGTTACATATTTTTGGTTATAAACAAATATTTTAGCTGTAATATATACTAGAACGCAGACACGTTTGAAATAACTCATGGAAAGGTGCTCAAAAGAACTGGGAAGCAAACCATTCATCTCCGTGACCTCTTACGATTTATTCTGTTGTAACCCAGGAGCAGAAAGTGTAGGGGAACAAAACAATACACCTTACATGTGTAGGGTCCAGACCCAAACGGCCATTATAGAATTACCTTTTATCGCCTTACGGTACTTCCAAATTGTCGGACACGTAATTCTCGTTACAGTCCGTAGCCTTTGGAAATAATGTGAAAAATAAATACATCGAAACACGTGCAGAACGCACAGAACACGCCAGACTAACGACGGTCTCTACACGATAACGACGCTGAAACATCCAGACCGACTCAGCGTTAATTAGAGGCAACACAGCGAACCACACACATGCATAATTCAGCCCACACCTGCGCTGTTTCCCTATTAGTCCCACGTAGATTACTGATTAAATCTGGCAAACACATTTAGCTGTTGTGTCAAATACCGCATGGCTGAATATTCGCCAACCGCATGATGAGTAATGTTTCGGGCGCGTCATCTTTAAAAGAAAAAAAAGCAGTATCAGACACCGAAGGCACAACAGAGTAGCCACCTCGTCGATCTGTTTTATTCGGAGGTAATTTCTCCTTTTCTGTGTACTTTAAACAACCTGTATCACGGACTAAAGAGATAGTGTCGTTAAAGGTACATCGAAATGTTATACGTAAACTGTATGTGTAGGGGGAAAAAAAGGAAAGGAAAGGAAATGGCTTGTCGATGTCAGCCGCTTCGGGACTTTACTCATAAGTAGCGGCGACGAGTGGAAATGTGTGCCAGACCTGGATTGGAACCCAGAATCTACTGTTTATTACGCAGTTGCATTAGCACTGCGCTCCACAGTTCCTAGACCATTTAAACTACGTGGACTATCCAGAATGAGATTTTCACTCTGCAGCGGAGTGTGCGCTGATATGAAATTTCCTGGCAGATTAAAACTGTGTTCCCGACCGAGACTCGAACTCGGGACCTTTGCCTCTCGCGGGCAACTGCTCTACCAACTGAGCTACCCAAGCACGACTCACGCCCCGTCCTCACAGCTTTACTTCGGCCAATATCTCGTCCCCCACCTTCCAGATTTTACAGAAGCTCTCTTGCGAAACTTGCAGAACTAGCACTCCTGAAAGAAAGGATATAGTGGAGACATGGCTTAGCCACAGCCTGGTGGATGTTTCCAGAATGAGATTTTAAGTCTGCAGCGGAGTGTGCGCTGATATGAAACTTCCTAGCAGTTTAACACTGTATGCTGAACCATGACTCGTACTCGGGACCTTTGCCTTTCGCGGGCAACTGCTCTAGCCGCACCTTACTCGTCCTAGAAATAGCCCCACAAGAACTTATCGGGCAACCTCTGAAAAGCACCCCATGCTGATCACACATTATTTGTCTCGAATAAAGGGAACTGGTACATAAATGTCCAGTCTGTATGTCTCTGTACGTAATTTTCAACGGAGAGGTATTTTCAAATATAAAAGTAATTACAGGCGTAGCACAAGGCAGTGTTATTGGACCATTACTTTTGACAATAGGTAGGGTGATTGTATAATTAATATTCCTCTACCTGAGAGGGTTGCCTTGCATAAAAAGTGATCGATGGATACAATGAGACTTTGTGGAAACATTTTAAGAACTTTCCAAGTGAAATACGGATAAACCATTGCACACGAACGTATTGTAATTTGCACATGAGAGTGTAACAGTTTTTTGCGTACTACCTTTATGTTCCATGCTACAAACCTTTCTCATTGTGACGAAAATCAGCATCCACTACACAACTAGAGATTATTCTACTGCTTCTAGAAGTAATGGTGGACATGGAATGATGGATATAGAATGTTCAACTTTCGTGACACAGCTCATGGAATGTTTCAAGATCACACATTGCGTCCAGCGTTCTCAACCATACGAACAGTAACATCTTCCACTATTTGTAGAGCAATTAGCCGTCGGTCCCTCGAATGAGCAATCCACAAATCGCCAGTTAACTTGTGAATCATGTTTTTCAATCCCAGTGCGAAAAGAGGACCTTTCCGTACTGCCTTCATGTGTCGATACCTGCGAATAACCACTATTGCCGTTAGTTGATGAATGAAGCAACCAGCCACAAATACCTTTTTAATGTTTTATTTTACTGCCACAACCGCTTTCGGGCTACCATGCTCATCTTCAGATGGCTAATATTTTTAGTTACGTAAATGATTTGGTCAACATCATGTAGCCTGCTGTGCAATACATAAGTATATTTGAGCATTTAGTGAAACTGTCATTTGTTCCGTTAATAAAAATACGCTAATGTGCTTGAATTTCATATGTATGTGTTCTCTTACAAATGTTTCAGTAGATGATGATTCGTCTTGTATATACTGTTGGTGGTGATTCTTAACTAAATATTTCGAACACAACTGATTGCATATTATAAAGTACGTATTACACGGATATTTGGATATTACCACATTTTATAAGTTAATTGCACGAAATACAAAACTAAAAATTTGGAGAGTTAGATGAGAGCGACGCATTTGTTCATAACGGTAGTCTATGTTTCTACAATTACATATTAGTATCTCAAACTGCCTGGGAGAAGAAGAAGCTTGCACAGGATAGAGTAGCATGGAGAGCTGCATCAAACCAGTCTTAGGACTTAAGACCACAACAACAACAACAACAACAACATCTCAAACTGAAGAAGTGTAACTGTTATGGGTGCAATTTGTGTTTGATTTTTGGAACAGCTCAAGGAAATTATTTAGAAAATGTTCATTTAGAATTTATTGGGGTGATCTGAGGTATTAATATATATTCCTAATTGCTCTAAGACGTCCATTTCCTTTCTTAATGAGTCGTATGCACTATCTGTAAGACGTCATTAATGTTAGAGCAGAGTGTCCATGTTCCCTCATGTCAGTGGCCATTAAAGATTTATTTAAATTTTTTTAATCTAAAGGGTTTCTGGTGTTCTTTTATACTGAAGCTTCTGACGGTCTGCCAAAGATAAACAGCTGTGGAAATTGTCACAAATAACCTCGTAAACTCCTTGTTTTTCTACGCTAAGGTTGTTGCAGTGTTTGATGTTATGTTCCACAGTGTCAATGGAGCAGAAATTTATTTGAACCCCAGTCTTTCGGAGAAGACTGGCAATTTGGTATGAGATTTTTTCCTAAGAAGAGAACGCAAGCATATATTTCCTTTTCTGTTGTTGGTCCTGAATTAACTGCATGTGTTTTACTATCTTTAATCTTATTATATAGGTGATCAGTTATTTTTGCTTATAGCCATTATTGTTAGCCACAGTGTTGATACTATTGATTTTCTTTAATACATAAGAAACTCTCAGTCAGGTAGGTTTCATTATTGCAATCGACGCTGATAGTTTCTTATATATTATATTTCCACGATTGCTGATTGTGCTGCAATGCTGAAAGTACTATGATTTCTCTTTCTTTGGCAAATGTGTAGGAAGAATTTTATTTGTACGGTTTAATATGGATCTGAAATAGACCATGTTGAGCTGCGAAGGGTGGCATGAAGTATTATTCACAATTACATCTGTGGTGGATGGTTTTCCCATGAAGTTCAAATGTGTCCTTTTGATTTAGCTCTTTATTCCAAGATCAAGAAAACTAATACCCTCCTGTGTCAGAATTTGATTTTGGGGTGCATGTTACTTATGTCACTTGCCAATGATTCTGTTTCATCTACACTACCATTGAATAATATGATTGTTTCATCAGCATACCTTTAGTAATGAATTGTTTTATATTATAAATTGGTATTGGCTCTAATGATTTTATTTTCCAAGTAGTTAATGTAAATGGCAGCTAAAAGACCTGCAAGACTGCTGCCCATTGCTAAGCCATTTGGCTGCATATAGTTTGTATTGTTAACTGGTAAGTAGTTATACGCTAGAATTAATCCTAACACCTGTATGAGTTCATATATCTCTGCCTTGCTAACAATTTTGTATTTTTATAAAATGTCACATAAAAATTTTAATCGCTTCGTGGACAGGTATATTTATATACAAGTTTGCATTTTCCAGGATGCAAATCTCGCACAGTCTTGTATGTGAACATCACATAGATGATTAATAAACTCTTGGGAATTTCTTATAGAGAAGTTGTCTTGTAATTAGTAAACGTTCCTTAGGAACTTGGTTGATTGCATGCAAGACACAGAAAATCAGTTGCAAGGAAGACGCCGTGGGTGAGGACACCTTTATAAGAAGCTCATATCGCTTCCCAGTAATGGGGATAGGCAAAAGGCAAAGGCGAAAGGCACAGGTCCTGAGTTCGAGTCTCGGTCCGGCACACAGTTTTAATCTGCCAGGAAGTTTCATATCAGAGCACACTCCGCTGCAGACTGAAAATCTCATTGTGGAAACATCCCACAGGCTGTGGCTAAGCCATGTCTCCGCACTATCCTTTATTTCAGGAGTGCTAGTTCTGCAAGGTTCGCAGGAGAGCTTCTGTAAAATCTGGAAGGTGGGGGACGAGATACTGGCCGAAGTAAAGCTGTGAGGACGGGGCGTGAGTCGTGCTTGGGTGGCTCAGTTGGTAGAGCAGTTGCCCGCGAGAGGCAAAGGTCCCGAGTTCGAGTCTCGGTTCGGCACTCAGTTTTCATCTGCCAGGAAGTTTCAATGGAGACAGAAGCTTGCCATAAAGATTCTATTTACAGATGAGTAGAAATACAGCCTAGGTTCCCATCTGTCAAATGGTTGAGTGGGTAGTGGCTCTAACTTAGATAGGTGTCTCATCATCAATACTCAGGCCAGGCTGACACTTGTGTCCCAACTCCACTTCTCTTGCTGACGGCAACAGTGTACCCCAAACAGTGCGCTGTGCCTAAAGTAAGTCAGTTCTCCCTAATCATTCCCCGACTATCTACATATCGCTGCTGGGTGGCTCATCCCTGCCAACTAGCGGAAGTTCTTCCGCCGGTTATGCAGCAACTAGTCTATAACGTTCCCTCGCAGCGGCTGCTATCGGTATCGCGCAAGCTCTGCACGTTTATGGCGAGCACACAACCCACTTTCGAATGTAACTGTGTTGTCAAAGTCAAAAATGATGTTCAAAAGGAAGCAATGAGTACTAACCACGATACTGTGTGGTATTATGATTACTACCTGAGCTCCCATCTGATTCTGTTACTCGCTCCTGTGAACGGGAACGCGTTATGCAGATCTTGGTGTCACTCGCGTCCATCTAGAAAAGTTTTTACTGAGTTAACGAAGGTGATATTTGCCTGACATATTCGACGATGCCCTTTGGCTACACTGACTAAAGGGTTCTTCTAAGAAATATCAAATTAATCTGAAGACGCCTAAAAAAGACGAAACACGTAGTTAAAAAAAATTGCAACCAAGACGGTTCGAGTATAATGACTTTTCTGGAGACTAGAAATCTGCGCTGTAGGAATCATCATGGGTTTCGAAAAAGTCGGTCATGTGAAACCCAGCTCGCGCTATTCGTCCACGAGACTCAGAAGGCCATAGACATGGGTTCACAGATGGATGCCCTGTTTCTTGTCTTCCGCAAGGCGTTCGATACAGTTCCCCACAGTCATTTAATGAACAAAGTAAGAGCATATGGACTATCAGACCAATTGTGTGATTGGATTGAGGAGTTCCTAGGTAACCGAACGCAGCATGTCTTTCTCAATGGAGAGAAGTCTTCCGAAGTAAGAGTGATATCAGATGTGCCGCAGGGGAGTGTCATAGGACCCTTGCTATTTACAATACTATTCACAATATCATAAATGACCTTGTGGATGACATCGGAAGTCCATTGAGGCTTTTCGCAGATGACGCTGTGGTGTATCGAGACGTTGTAACAATGGAAATTTTATATCCTATCAACTTCGACCACTATCAGTTACTTTGCTCCTCAAATAGCAAAACTTCTTTCCTACTCTAAGCTTCTCATTTCCTAATCTAATTCCCGCAGCATCACCGTACTTAATTCGACTACATTCCATTTCCTAGTTTTGATTTTGTTGTTGTTCATCTTATATCCTCCTTTCAAGACAATGCCCATTCCGTTCAACTGCTCTATCACGTCTTTTGCAGTCTCTGACAGAATTACAATGTCATCGGCGAAGCTCAAAGCTTTTATTTCTTCTCCATGGATTTTAATTCCTACTCCAAAGTTTTCTTTAGTTTCTTTTACTGCTTGCTCAATATACTCATTGAATAACATTGGGGATACGCTACAACCTTGTTTCACTCCCTTCCCTACCACTGCTACCCTTTCATGCCAGTCAACTCGTATAACAGCTTTCTGGTTTGTGTACAAATTGTAAATAGCCTTTCGCTCCCTCTATTTTATCCCTGCCACCTTCAGAATGTTCTATGGACGTCTGATAAATGGCCCCGTTTCCGCATTAAGACAACGACTGCTCTGTTTTCCGCATTCCACCGGATACGCTTTATATGCTCTCCATCGGTAGAGATTCTACTTGCTGTCAGTGAGTGGTTATTGCACGTTGACTGCCGAACATACACTACGTGATCAAAGGTATCCCGACACCTGGCTGAAAACGAATTAAAAGTTCGTGACGCACTCCATCGGAAACGCTGGAATTCAGTATGTTGGCCCATCCTTAGCCCCGATGATAGCTTCCACTCTCGCTGGCATACCTTCAATCAGATGCTGGTAGATTTCTTGGGGAATGACACCCCATTCTTCACGGACTGATGCAGTGAGGAGAGGTATCCATGTCTCTCTGTGAGGCCTGGCACGAAGCCGGCGTTCCAAAACATCCCAAAGGTATGAGTCATATTAGGACTGTGTGCAGGCCAGTCCATTACAGGGATGTTATTATCGTGTAACCACTCCTCCACAGACCATGCATCATGAACAGGTGCTTGATCGTGTTGAAAGATACACTCGCCATCCCCGAATTGCTCTTCAACAGTGGGAAGCAAGAAGGTACTTAAAACACCAATGTGGTACAGAAAGCTGGCTGAAGCCGGAAATATGTTCCGCCGAATTTTTTTCAAACGATCTAACAGTGTTCAGAAAGGACAGATTAAATACAGTTGTTGGAGGAGTATTTATTACTGTCAGAAGTAGTTTGCCTTGCACTGAAATTGAAGTAGATAGTTCCTGCGTGATAGTATGGGTGGACATTATACTTGACGATCAGACTAAACTATTAAATGGATCTTGTACAGTTGCTGAAAAGTTCAAAGAAAACTTGAGTCTCATTTCATATAGGTACCCCACTCATAAAGCTATAGTTGGTGGTGACTTGAATCTAAACGAGGTATCCTGGAAAAATTATACGTTTAAAGCCGGTGGCAGGCGTGAAACGTCATCCGAAATTGTACTGAATGCTTTCTCAGAAAATTAGATCATGAGCCAACTCGAAGCGTAAGTGGCTGCGGAAGCATACTTGACCTCTCAGCAATCCTGGACAAAAAGTGACTATCATGAGAAATACACGGATTAGCGACCACAAGGCAGTTGCTGCTAGGATGAATGCACTAACACGCACGAAAATAAAACAGAAATTCAAATTGTATCTACTTAAAAAAGCCGATAAAAATGCTCTCATCGCCGTTTTAAGAGTCACTCTTCAGTCCTTCAGATATGGTCATATAAGCGTAGAAAAGTTGTGGAAAGAATTCAGAGAGATTGTATCGATGACAGTTGTAAAATATGTACCACATAAATTAATAAGTGATGTTAATGATCCACCATGGTACACAGAACGGGTCATATCGCTGTTGCAGAAGTAGCGAACAAAGCACGCCAAATTAAAAAGAACGAAAAATCCCCAAGACTGGGAAAGTTTAACAGAAGTTTGAAATACAGCTCGTACTTCAATGCGAGATGCTTTTAATAATTTCCGTAACTAAACTGTCTTGAAATCGGCGCGATAACAATGGTAAGGTCACTGAGGATTGTGCCACTAAAGCAGAGTTATTAAACACGGTTTTCCGAAACTCATTCACCAAAGAAGACGAAGTAAAGATTCCTGAATTCCAATCAAGAACCGCTGCCAAGTCGAGAAACATAGAAGTATATATCCTCGGTGTCGCAAAGCTGCTTAATTCACTTAATAAAGGCGAGGTTTCTAATCTAGATTGTCAGGATCCTCTCAGAGTATGCTGATTAAATAGCTTCATGTTTAGCAATCATATACAACCGCTCGCTCACATAAAGAGCCGTACGTAAAGACTCTTAAATTGCTCAAGCCACACCAGTACCCAAAAAGGGAAGTAAGAGTAATCTGTTGAATTGCAGTCCCGTATCTGTAACGTCGATTTGAAGTAGGTTCAAAAAATGGCTCTGAGTACTATGGGACTCAACATCTGTGGTCATCAGTCTCCTGGAACTACTTAAACCTAACTAACCTAAGGCCATCACACACATCCATGCCCAAGGCAGGTATCGCGCCGTTCTGGACTGTGCGCCTAGAACCACGAGACCACCGCTGCCGGTATTTGAAGTAGGCTTTGCGAACATATGCTCTATTCGCACATTATGAATTACCGTTAAGAAAACGATTTATTGACAGAGAGTCAGCACGGATTCAGAAAATATCGTTGTAGCGAAACACAGCTAGCTCTTTATACTCGTGAAGTAATGAGTGATATCAACAGGGGATTTCTAATTGATTCCATATTTTTAGATTTCTACACCGTTCGTCACAAGCGTCTTTTAATCAAACAGGGTGCCTATGGAATATCGCCTCAGTTGTGCAACTGGGTTCATGATTTAATGTCAGAAAGGTCAGTTCGTAGTAATAGATGGAAAGTCATCGAGTAATATCAGGCGTTCCCCAAGTAAGTGTTAAAGCCCCACTATTGTTCTTGATCTGTGTTAAGGATATAGGAGACAATCTTAATTGTCGTTTTAAACTGTTTGCAGATGGTGCTGTCATTTACGTTCTTGTAAAGTCATCATTTGGCCAAAACGAATTGCAAAATAATTTAGGTAAGATATTTGTATGGTAATTGACCCTGGATAAGGAAAAGATTGAAGTTGTTCACATGAATACCAAATCCACTAAATTTCGATTACGCCGTAAGTCACACAAACATGAAGGCTGTAATTTCAATTAAATACTTAGGGGTCACAATTACAAATAACCTAAACAGGAACGATCACTTAGATAATGCTGTGGTTAGAGCAAACCAAGGACTGCGATTCGTCGGTGCAACATGTCTACCAAAGAGACTTCTTGCACCACGCTTGACCGCCGTTTTCTGGAGTATTCCTGTGCAGTGTGGGATCCTCATAAGGTGGGACTGACGAGTCACATCGAGAAAGTATTAAAAGAGGCAGCTCGTTTTGTATTGCCGAGAAATAGGGGTGATAGTGCAACAGAAATAACACTTGAATTGGAGCGGCAGTCATTAAAACAATGGCATTTAAAACAAGAATGGTTGAAATGGCTCTGAGCACTATGGGATTTAACATCTGTGGTCATCAGTCCCCTTGGACTTAGAACTACTGAAACCTAACTAACCTAAGGACATCACACAACACCCAGTCATCACGAGGCAGAGAAAATCCCTGACCCCGCCGGGAATCGAACCCGGGAACCCGTGCGTGGGAGCAAAAACGTTACCGCACGACCACGAGCTGCGAACGGCATTTTTCGTTTCGACGGTATCTTCTCATGAAATATAAGTCACCAGTTTTCTCCTGCGATTGCGGAAACGATCTACTGACACCCTCCAACACAGGGAAAAATGATCATGACGATAAAAAAAGAGAACTCAGGGCTAGCGCAGAAACTTTTATGTGCTCGTTTTTACCGCGGGTCGTTCGAGAGTAGAAGGGTAGAGAACCAGATTGAAGGTGGTTCATTGAACCCCCTGACGGGAAATTTATCGCGAATAGCAGAGTAATCATGTAGATGTAGATGTAGATGTGTGGCTTATGAGCAGCCACTCGACCATGAAATCCTAGTTCTCCCACCTCCCTTCTAACTGTCATAGTACTTGCAATAGATTATGATGCAGTTTGGAAATCCTGTGTAATGACCTGGATATATGTCTGTCTGTTACACATTACGACCCTCTCCAACTGTCGGCGGTCTCTGTCAGCCAATTGCTGAGGTTGGCCTGTACACTTTAGTCCTGTATGTATCCCTCCACGTTTCCACTTCACTATCACATCGGAAACAGTGGACCTAGGGATGTTTAGGAGTGTGGAGATCTCGGTACGCTCGTATAACACAAGTTAAACCCAATCACCTGACCACGATCGAAGTCTGTGAGTTCCGCCGAGCGCCCTATTCTGATCTCTCATGATGTCTGATAACTACTGAGGTAACTGATATAGAGTACCTGGCAGTAGGTGGCAGCAAAATGAACCTAATATGCAAAACGTATGTTTTTGGGTATATCCGGATACTTTTCATTACATACTGTAGGCTGTGGGCGTGTTATTAACACCAGACCGCGTGTGTTTGTCTGTTGGAGAATACGTAAAAGCTCCAAGGAAGGATTGTACAATTCTCTACTCGCATTTTTCATTAGCCATAGAGGACTGTCGGGTGTTATTATAGAGGCTTCCTGCTTCGTACAAGGCCTAGTGATAAAACAAGGAATTAAATCGCAGATAAAAGCATCGACTTGTAGCCTGCCCTGTATATGTCGCGATATAATCAAGGCGGCAGAGTCAACGAATTTTGAGCTAAACCATCCTGACAAAAATTTATTGTGTTTAGAAGGAAACCGCTTAAGAATTGGCCGTACTGCTACGATGTACCCTCTTACGTAGGCTTTTTAGTATTATGCTGACTATAAATTTGGAATTAATTGCAGATGAAAGACGTTGATGGACTGACTATATTTCGACAAAGCAGGCTTTTGGTGGTAACTGGTATTATAACTGGCGCATTCAGAGGAGCGAGAATTTGGTTCCCTATAGGAGTAAATAAATCAGATTAATCTACCTCTCCGAAAATTACGGGAAGCTAACGCTGAAATATTGCAAGATAACAACTGGTGGTCTTCTGAACAGAATCTACGAGCACGTTTTCCATACTAAAGTGGCCCAGCGTTAAACAGAATGCCGTAACACAAATTACTTATTAGAATGCTACAACCGGTCGTCTTTAAGCTGTGCCCGGTACTGAATCAACAGTGCTCTCGGCACCCATACGAACAAAAAGAAGTTACAGTGTGGTAGCGTCCGAGGGAGAAAAAGTAAACATAGTGCCGGTTTTAGTAAGCTTCGACAAAATTGCGGGCGCCCTACAGTAAACAGCTGGGAGTAAACACAACCGCAGCTTCCACTGTAACGACCTTAACCCCGAGGGCGCTGTCGACTTTTTCACCGCCTACGCGATGCCAGTCCTACGACCTCCGCAACGACATTTGTTTTCGATGGATCCTCTCCTCTGTAACAAGGGGACTGGAAGGCGCTGTTGCCTGCATGGTTGCAATGCACTCCAACTCATTCTCCGAACGGACCAGATATGAATTCTACAACTCCTCTAGACACTAAAGACCTGACGTTTTTCACAATGTTGTTGGTTTAAAAAAAAGAAAAGGTTCAAATGGCACTGAGCACTATGGGTTTTAACTTCAGAGGTCATCAGTGCCCTAGAACGTAGAACTACTTATACCTAACTAACCTAGGGACATCACATACATTCATGCCCGAGGCAGGATTCGAAACTGCGACCGTAGAAGTCGCGCGGTTCGAGACTGAAGCGCCTAGAACCGCTCGGCCACCCTGGCAGGTTGTTTGTTTTCATTTTTGGTCTTTGGTTCGAAGCGATGCAACAATTTACTTTACTGTGGACCTCATCTGTGATTAAGTCTGTACTTTGTTTTCAGTCTGCGTAAGTTTTCTAATTTATATATGGTATGCAAGGAGAGTGATGTCAGCTTTATATTTTCATTGGTTGTTTCATATTTGTACGCTAAACATTTTTCAAAGAGTTGTTTTCAGTGCCGTAGTCGATACGTTACGACACATTGGTTCGGAGTACAGGGAGTGCGATCTTCAGTTGCTAGTATTATTTTCGTTGCGGTATCATTATAAGAAAGACCAGTGAATGAGACGGGTGTTGCGTTGATCAGAGATAAAGATAAATAGAATTACGAATTTTTGTAAATGTCTTCGTAAGGATTAACTCGTGAAGTGAAGATATGAGGTAATGCTGCGGCTGCAGAGCTTACCTGCGGGTAGTTGTGATGTGTGTAGATAGCGGAAGGCCGTAATGGAAAGTTTCTCCGTTACCATTTTCAGTAATTAATTTCTTGGCATATAATTTCTTTCATAAATAATAATTTTTTAAAGATCACTGATACTGTTGAGGAATGACTTTCACTTTCTCGCAATGCAGTTTTTTAAAGGATAAATTACTTTCAATCATATAGCAAATTCAATTTCCATCACGGTATCCTACAGAAGTAATTTTCACATTTTTGGTTATGTGTATCGCCGCATTACACTAAGACGAACTCAGCAGCAGAAAAAGCTAAAGCATGCTGCACTTGGAATAGCCTCACGTCCCTGCGTTTCAACCCGCGATGGGGTCATCTTCAGGGCAGTTTACACCATTTTGTCGCTCGCTGGAGTTGTCACCGTGCCTGTGCACGGTTGGTAACTACGTCTAGCGAGCTACCGTTAGTAAGTCTTGTATTACTTTTCACCATCGCCTTAAGTTACCAAAATAAACATTCACAATTCCGAAACAGCTGGACTTCACTTGCAAAGTTAAATATGTGTCCATTAACCCAAATTATCGAAGGCCATATGTAGAATCGATATTATCAGGACAAATATATTCGAACAGAAGGGCTAAAACTTCACGATCCTGTTCTTTGAGGTCCAATCATTTGAAGCCTCTTGGCCACAAGTAATTTAGTACGGCGAACAGCAGAATTGATATAGAGCAAACCTCGACGCCAATAAGTAGCTTCTTTTTCGAAAAATCATCAGACTCAGCTAACAACTCGCGAAGTGGACATCGGCGACAGTGGCTACGATCGCTTTGCTTTTGTGGAATGGGACTTGCCAAAAATCACTCTTGAATTAATTTGAAAGAAAATATGTTTCACCTCCAATGCTGAGTGTGAAGTCCAATTAAATTTAAGTTATTAAGGTGTAACTACGGTAAGCTACAACTGTAAGGAATCTAAATAATAAATCCCTTGGGACAGTTAGCTTGCAAGTTCAAAAATCATAATTGGTGTTGTAGTTAGCAGGAGAGCCAACACCGTATTGCTAAAGGAGGCTGAAATGCACGCGTTGTAGCTCACGCAGGTTGGCGTGAGGTCTGGAACATGACAAGGGAATGAGAATTGAGAAAAACAGACGTAGCTGGTGGAATACTTAACTTTAATCCATCAATGATTAACGACTGTCTGAAAGGTACATATTTCACAACATTAATAGTACGGATAATGTCGCCTTGCTCGGTCGTAGCAAATAACGTAGCTCAAGGCTAAGCTAACTATCGTCTCGGCAAATGAGAGCGTAGAAGTCAGTGAACCATCGCTAGCAAGGTCGGCTGTACAACTAGGGCGAGTGCTAGGAAGTCTCTCTCGACCTGCCGTGTGGCTGCGCTCGGTCTGCTATCACTGGTAGTGGCGACACGCGGGTCCGACGTATACTAACGGACTGCGGCCGATTTAAATGCTACCACCTAGCAAGTGTGGTGTCTGGCGGTGACACCACATTCCTCCCCCGCAAATCGGCGTACGGTTGTGGTATAAGGCATCCGCCCGCCGTGGGAAGGACCGTATGTTGACGTATGCTGCGAGGTGGTGAGCCTAACAACAGGCGAGGCTGTTCCACCCGCACCCTGCCATTCGGACCGCGGGGAGCTAGGAAACGTATGAAAACCTGCTCGCCAACATGTGGTGTATGCGCCCGTAGAGAGACAGGAGGGGCCGAAGGGTCGACCTCCATCGGGCCGGGGCACCCGACGGGCGAAGACGACATATGGTCCGGAGCGGGCAAGAGTTCGATGTCGGAGGACAACTGGTCACCGGAAGCGATCGGCGGCTTGTGGCCAAGGGAGGCGCCCGGCGGTTACAGCGACGCGTCCACTGTGGGCGTCGCCGGCGGGAAAACAGCTGGCGGCGGCGGCGGTGGCGGCGGCGTGTCGCCATGGGGCAAAACGGAAGGCAGCGTCGGTAACACCTGGGGCTGAAGCGAGCCAGTAGATGGGTCCCCAGGGCGCTGACCGGACGGCACCGTCGCTGAAAGCAGACGGCGAGCGGCAGATCCCGTGCGACGACTGAGGCGCAGCTGATTGAGATGCCGACGCATCTCACCAGAGGCCCCCAAAACCAGATACATAGCGCGTTCCGAGGCAGCGAAGTATGCGCCATTCGAGCCAACGCCGTGAACCTCGGTAGTGGCGATAGTAGACAACGTCGCCTGGAGCAAAAGTAGGTGTCTGCCGGTGCACAGGAACCTGATGAGGCGGATGTAGGAAAGACATCAAGGTTCAATGAGGGCGACCGTGGAACAACTCAGCCGGCGAGCGACTATCTCGGGGTTGAGAGCGATAGGAGGACAAAAAGAGCAATAACGCGTCCTCCCGAGAATGCGACCCTTTCAACTTCAACATCTATGACTTCAAAGCCCTAACCAATCGTTCAGTGGCACCGTTTGACTGTGGCGAAAACGGCATGGACGTCAGATGTTGAATACCGTTGGCCTTGCAGAATGACTGAAATTCTGCGGACATGAATTGTGGGCCATTGTGGGAAACAATAGTCTGTGGAAGACCTTATGAAACGTCCCCTTAGAACAATTAATGAATTACTGTGCTTAAACTGACACACAATATTTTTTAGCGCAACGCAATCTGACTTTTAATAATCCCTACAAAAGAATGGCCCTGACCAAGAATAACCTATACGTTTCACATATCACTTACCCCACAAAAACCTTGGTAACTCGAACTACTCCAATATAGGGAGCACCACTACTGCCAGCTAAATAAAAGATTCGAACTATGGAAGGCACTAACTACTGATAGGCATAGTTAGCAAATGAGAGATTTTGATAGAGAACAAACAATGTATTTACCTTAATAGTCATAATACATATAGCAGTTAATGACATCCAGTCTTACAAATTTCAAAACTCCGCCATCTCTCTCTCCACATCCACCACTGCTGGCGGCTCACATCCAACTGTGCAACGCTACGCGCTGTTCACATTCAGCTGCCGCTGCCCAACACTACAATGGCAGACAACAATGCAAACAAGCCACAGACTGCACACAGCACAGCCAGTGATTTTCCTACAGACCGCTACGTGGCGTTACCAATAAAAAAAACCTAAACAGCCTACTTACAACCTTAAATGCAAAAGATAGCGGATAACGCTTGGATGGTGGCAGATGAAGTCGTGGAAGACATCCGGACAACAAAAGGAAAATGACGGAATGAATCTACCACAACCAACCACCGAGTATTCCAGAATGGACCAGTAAATTCTATGTAAGCGTTGCCAAGGGGAAGTGGCTTTTGGCCATGCAAAGAATTTCCGCGGTGGTGCTGATTGTTGTTCGGCACACACCATGCAAGAAGAGCACATATTCCTAATCGCCACATCGATTCCGAACCAAGTACAGTGCTGACGACCAAGTTGTTTCGTTCTCACTATACCCCAATGTCCTTGGTGGAGAAGCTGTAAGACAGAGGACTGTAACGAAAGTGGTACCACGACCGTGGACTGATCATTATCAGAACGCAACAGCAAAACACCACGTCGTACAAAAAGTCTCTCCTTGTGAGCAAAAAATCTGCGAACCAACGGGTCCCCGATCCGTGAGTTTGACAAGGGCCATTGCGTAGCAACAAAACGCAGAACGGGAGCAAAGACAGGGTCGGCAGCTGTGGCTGTAGCTACACGACGAAAATCAGTCGGAAACATTTCGACCACGTCATCGATTTCCGCATCAATGAACATGTAAGCAAGTTCGGAGGAATAGAATGCCCTATCCTCTGCAACAAGCGGGAGAACGCATCGGCGTTTCCGTGCTTAGCAGTGGACAGATACAAGATATCGTAGCGGTACTGCGAGAGGAAAATAGACCAGCGAATGAATTTCTGCGCCGTACGTGGAGGTACAGGCTTGGTCGGATGAAAAAGCCATGTCAAAGGTTTGTGGTCTGTGATTATGGTAAAGTGACAACCATACAAGAAATCATTAAACTTTATAACACCAAATAACAGATCCAATGCTTCTTTCTCGATCTGTGAATAATTTCTTTGAGCAGACGAGAGCAATTTTGACGCAAAGGCAATAGGGCGATCGTGCGATCCATCTTTGTGCGCAAGCACAGCACCGATCCCGAAATCCGATGCATCCACCATCAACAAGAGGGGCGTCTGGGGATCAAATGGTGTAAGGCAAGTATAGGAAAGCAACGCCGATTTCAACTGGCGAAAGGCGCGTTCGCATTGCGTCATCCAGACGAACGGAACACCTTTACGGAGTAAGCGATGAAGCGGAGCTGAAATGGGAGAGCCATGAGGAATATATCTGTTATAATACGTAATTTTTCCCAGCACACTCTGTAGCTACTTCAAATTCTGCGGCGACGGCAAGACTTGTATGGTACGAAGGTAGTGGGACTGGGATGTATGCCTTGGGCATTGATTACATGTCCCAGGTATGGCAAATCACGAGCAAAAAACACACATTTGTCCTTCCGCAAGATAAGACTGTTTTATCGGAAGACCTGAAAAAATGTTCTGAGATTGGCCAAATGTTCTTCTTCCGTCGTTTCAAAGATCACAATATCGTTCAGATAATTTACTGCAGTAGGGACCGACGCACAAACAGCTTGTAGACATTGCTGAAACAATGCAGGGGCGGATGCACACCCGAATGGCAGTCGTTTGAATCGACACAAACCAAGATGCGTGTTAACCACCAAAACGCGCTGGGAGTCGTCGGCCACCGGTATTTGCAAGTACGCATCTGCTAGGTCCAACTTCGAAAAATATTTACCCGGGCACAGTTTGTCAAAAAGATCTTCCTGGCGGGGTAAAGGAAAAGTTGCAATCACTAGTTGTAGATTCACTGTTGCCTTGAAGTCCACACAAAGTCTCAACTTTCCGGAAGGTTTTGGCAAAATTACTAAGGGTGATGCCCAGAGAGAAGCCTGCACACATTCAATTACACCTTGTGATTCCAAATCGTATAATGTTTTTGCGACCCCATCACGCAATGCGTGGGGAACATTGCGTGCTCTGAAAAATTTCGCTTGCGCGTTTACTTTCAGTTACAAATGTGCTTTACAGTTCTTAGCGCAACCGAGGCCCGGTGCAAAATTATCTGAAAATTCGTCACACAGACGAGAAACACTGTCTGAAGGCACAGTCTGCTTCACTGATAGGACCTGATTTACTATAGACAAGTTGAACAACTGAAATAAATCGAAACCAAACAAGTTCACTGCATAACAAGAACGAAGGACGTAAAATGACACAAGTTTTGTTTGTCCTTTGTATGTTGCATGAAGGCTGCACTGTCCTAACACAGGGTTACCATGCCCTGAATAACTACTTAACTTAATATTTGCGGCACACAACGGAGGTGTGTCCAGCAGTTTGTAAGTGTCTTGATTGATCAGTGAAACTGCACCCCCGGTATCGAGCTGGAATGGTATCTCTTCGCCGTTAATGTCCAAGTCTACAAAAAGTTTATTGTCCTGCTGACGACAAGAGCGACTGTCTCGTGCCACGTGAACTGACACTGGTACATAATCACTTGCGACTTGACGGGAGTTCCGGCGAAGACGACGCACACTGTTTTTGGGACGAACACAGTCACTGTTAGAGAGAGTGGCACTGGGCGGAGTGGAATGAACTACATGAATTTCCATGGGCCAAGTTTCGCGAGCCTGAGTACCCTTGGTTCGATTCCGATTCCGGCGCGAAGCAAAGCGCCTGGAACGGTTTTGAGCTTCCGATATGAGATTTTTCAGGCAAACACTCTGAACATGTCCTTTCTTATTACAATAAAAGCAAATAGCTTGTTGTGACGGGCAGTTCTCACGCGAATGTTTAGTAGCAAACCTCGGGCATGATTTGATCCATGCATTTGCTTGCCGGCGCGACACACGTGGCTGAGAGCCTGGCGACAGCGGCGCGGATGGGCGCGAGGGCTGTTTACTGCTCCGTGCAGCTCGTCCGGCGGGCCGGTTAACCTGACACACTGCTCGCGAAGTTTCAAATGATTCCTGAGCAAAGTCAAGTGTGTCCTGCCGATCCAATATGTCCATCACTTGTTGAATGGAGGGATTTACTAGTTTCAAAATCCGTTCCCTTATACGAAAATCAGAAACGTTCTTTGCAATTGCATCACGTACCATACTATCTGAATAAGGGAGTACACATTGACACTCAAAAGCACAATCCCTAGTAAGGCCTTGCAAGGTTGCAACCCACTCCCGATTAGTCTGACCTGCTGGACGTTTCGTACGAAATAAGGTATACCGTTTGGCAACTACATTGACTGATTCTCTGAAATATGCGTCTAAGGCAAACAAAATTTTTGTTCGTAGGACAGAGTTGCTACGTCGCGTCGGGGAAATATATTGACTATCAAACGGTACGTTTGAACCGCGACGGATGAAAGGGGAAAAGGCTGCCGCTCGTTACCTTGAATTCTGTAGGCGAGGAGATGGAATCCAAATTACCGTGACCACTCCGTCCAGCTTTCCGTTGCAGCATCAAAAGGCCGAAAAGTAGGTGCAACAGCGTGTAGTGGCTGCGTTAGCGGTGCAGCGGATGCTGCCGCATCGTTTCGCATCGCACGTTGACCCTGGACGACCTGTCCAAGGGCATCCAGTAAGGCCTGCGTCTGCTGTTTCTGTAAGCGATAAAATTCGGACTGTACATCTGGAGATTGTGGCGAAGCCATTACACAAGTAAGTCAGGGCAATTTAGATAAGAACACTTTTACTCTCGTCGCCAATGTTGTGACTGGCAGGAGAGCCAACACCGTATTGCTAAAGGAGGCCGAAATGCACGCGTTTTAGCTCCCGCAGGCTGGCGTGAGGTCTGGAACATGACAAGGGAATGAGAATTGAGAAAAACGGACGTAGCTGGTGGAATACTAAACTTTAATCCATTAATGATTAACGTCGGTCTGGACGGTACATATTTCACAATATCAATAGTACGGATAATTGCGCCTTGCTAGGTCGTAGCAAATAACGTAGCTGAAGGCTATGCTAACTATCGTCTCGGCAAATGAGAAGGTAGAAGTCAGTGAACCATCACTAGCAAAGTCGGCTGTACAACTGGGGAGATTGCTAGGAAGTCTCTCTCGACCTGCCGTGTGGCGGCGCTCGGTCTGCAATCACTGATAGTGGCCACACGCGGATCCGACGTATACTAACGGACCGAGGCCGATTTAAAGGCTACCACCTAGCAAGTGTGGTGTCTGGCGGTGACACCACAATTGGTGACGAAGGGTTCACATCTGACTGCCTCCAATAACGTTCAGCATCTCCGGGGACCACTGCCAAGATGCAAAAATACCAAATCATAAAGCGAAGAGCAAATGACTTCCTCAGCTTCATACAGCGAATTAAAAACTACACTCATGCTCATAAACTAAGGATAATTGCAAAAAGTGGTGCCACACAACGTGGCAGTACACAAAACTGGCGCTAATTACATAGGCAGATAGGGAACACAGACGAGGCAGATATGTAAGTCCTTGGTTTTCGTGATAAGCTGAGATAACCGTCCCGAAACACATGTCCTACAAAACGGCACTGTTTCCTGCGCATGTACCCAGATATCAATATGGGATATGGTCACCACGGACATGTACACAGGCCGCACAACGGGTTGGCATACTCCGGAACAGGAGGTCGATCGGCTGCTGGGGTATAGCCTCCCGTTCTCGCGCTAGTGCCTGTCGGAGCTCCTGAAGTGTCATATGGATTTGAAGACGTCCAGCGATACGTCTGCCTAGAGATACCAGACGTGCTCCATGGGGTTTAGGTCTGGAGAACAGGCATTCCACTCCATTCGCCTGATATCTTCTGTTTTAAGGTACTCCTCCACAATGGTAACTCGGTGGGGCCGTGCGTTATCATCCATCAGGAGTAAGGTGTGACCCACTCCACCCCGGAAAAGGACATATTGGTGAAAAATGACGACCCGATACACGTGACCTTTTACGGTTCCTCTGTCAATGACATGCAGGGGTGTACGTGCACCAAGCATAATCCCATCCCACACCATCAAACCACGACATCCATACAGGCCCCTTTCAACGACTTTATGGGGTTGGTATCTGGTTCGCGCCAGATGAAAACCTGGCGAGAATCTCCAGACTATACCTGGACTCATCCGTGAACAGAGCCTGGGACCACTGTTCCAATGACCATGTACTGTGTTCTTGACACCAGGCTTCACGGGCTTTCCTGTGACCAGGGGGTCAGTTGAACGCACCTTGCCGATCTCCGAGCGAATAAACCATGTCTGTTCAGTGGTCTGTAGACCGTGTGTCTGGAGACAACGTGAAACGTCCCCTTTGAAAAATTTATACAAGACTGTGCTTAAACTGACACACAATATTTTTTAGCGCAACGTAATCTGACTTTCAATAATCCCTACAGAAGAATGGCCCTGACTAACATTAACCTATACCTTTCACAAATCACTTACCTCACAAAAAATCTTCCTTACTCGAACTACTGCAATACAGCGAGCACCACTACTGCCAGCTAAATAAAAGATTCTAACTACGGAAGGCACTAACTACTGATAGGTATAGTTAGCAAATGAAAGATTTTAATAGAGAACAAACAGTGTATTTACCTTAGTAGTCAAAATATATATGGTAGTTCATGACATCCAGTCTTACAAATTACAAAACTCCGCCATCTCTCTCCCCACGTCCACCACTGCTGGCGGCTCACCTCCAACTGCGCAACGCTACGCGCTGTTAGCATCCAGCTGCCGCTGCCCAACACTACAATGGCAGACAACAATGCAGACTAAACACATACTGCACACAGCACAGCCAGTGATTTTTTCATACCGAGCGCTATGTGGTGTTACCAACAAGAAAACCTAAATAGCCTACTTACAAACGGTTTCAATGTCTGTGGTAAGGTCGCTAGCAAGGCTACCTGCAGCACTCCGTGGCCGTCTGAGGGCATTGATGGTGAGGCATCGTTCTTGTGGTGTTGTACACTGTTGACGTCCCGTACTGCAGCGCCAGGACACGTTTCGTGTTTGCTGGAATAGTTGCCATAATCATGAGACCACACTGTGTGGCACAAGGAGTGCCTGTGTTACAACCTGCAGTGTTTGATCCTGTGCCCTAGTATTCGTCCCCTAATAACGTCATCAATATGTGTTCTTTCAGCCATTTTCAATGCACAGTCAGCATTAGCACGTCTGAAAATATCTGCACACGTACTTGCTGCACCGTACTCTGACACACACCAACACACCTTATGAAACGTCCCCTTAGAAAAATTATACGTGAGTGTGCTTAAACTGACACAATATTTTGTAGCGCAACGCAATCTGACTTTCAAAAATCCCTACAAAAGAATGGCCCTGACTAACATTAACCTACACGTTTCACAAATCACTTACCTCACAAAAAACTTCGTTACTCGAACTACTGCAATACAGTGAGCGCCACTACTGCCAGCCAAATAAAAGATTCAAACTACTGAAGGCACTAACTACTGATAGGCATACTTAGCAAAAGAAAGATTTTGATAGAGAACAAACAATTTATTTACCTCAATAGTGTTCAAACGTCATAATACATATAGCAGTTCTTGACATCCAGTCTTACAAATTTCAAAACCCCGCCATTTCTCTCCCCACATTAACCACTGCTGGCGGCTCACCTCCAACTGCCCAACGCTACGCGCTGGTAACATCCAGCTGCCCAACACTACAATGGCAGACAACAATGCAAGTTAGCCACAGACTGCACACAGCACAGCCAGTTATTTTCATACAGAGGTGGCGTTAGTAATAAAAAAAACCTAAACAGCCCACTTACAACCTCTGCGTATGTGGACTGCTGTCAGCGCCACCGTGCGACGAGCGCAGGTTGAATGTACCGCATGGTCATACTCCGAGTTGATTTAAAGCCGCAAACCGCCCACCAGATCGTTGTTTCACCATGTATCAGCACTATCTCCAATCTATGAGCATGAGTGTACATACCACAGAAATTTATTGAAAATAAGTAATCTCAAATTTACGTCAGTTCATTCTGAAAAGAGAACGACGGCCTCCTGGGAGCAGAACACAATGTACCTTTGTCACGCCTCTAAGAATTAAACTTCCTAAGTGTCCTTTAAAATACTGTGCTCTGGTAAACTTAGTGAGGAGATAAATGAAATTCCATAATGCATTAACTACTAGGTGGAAATGAATGAAAGTGTGGGAGCATGCCGACAGAGGTCTCTCAGAAACTGACAGAAAGCTGTACGTCACATAACATGAGCCCAACGTGGCTGGCCCTGTAAAACGAGGCAGGTAAAGGAACGCGAAGAGACAAAGTGTGTCAGTCTGCGAGCGGTTACAGGGTAGTGTGGTGGTACTTGTCATAGCAATATGGCTCTGAGACAACATATGGATGACTTCACACGGGGAAAAATCATGTGGAAGCTGTAAGAACGGCGATGTATGACGAGTGTAGTCCAGGGGTTTCGTACTGCTCAATGCATTGTTTCACGTGCGTGAGGAGCATTGCGAAACACAGCCATTACTACCCAAAATGGAAAAGATACTTGTTGACTGTCAGCTACTGCTACAGACAACCACTACGTTGTGCACGAGGCAAGAAGGGACTCGCATCAAATAGAGGGTCCAAATGCAAACATATCTAACGAGACTGCAACGCACGCAGTCGCAAACTCTGCACTGACACTGAAACTGCATGAGGGTGGTCTCTCCGACCGACGACCAGTCAGTTCCGTTCCGTTTCGTTCCATTGACACCTGCAAATCGGTGCAACATATACGATTGTGTCAAGAACATTGGTACTATACTTTAAGAGGACTAGGGCTGTTTGCTATTTTCGGATGACAACAGATTCAGTCTGTAGTGACTCTGGAATCACAAGAGGAGGAGGTGTACTTGGAAAAGGCCAGGAGATACGTGAAGATCCCATTGGAATTAGGCCATGGACAGGCAGATACGGAAATAAGGCATACACCAGGATGACAGACAAGCTCAGATCACAATTTAGTAATGATGGAGAATAGGCTGTAGTTTAAGAGAATAGTCAGGAAGAATCAACGCGCAAAGAAGTGGGATACAGAATTACTAAGGATATAGAGATACACTTGAAGTTCTCCAACACTATATATACTGAGATAAGGAAGAGATAAGCTTGAAGTTCTCTGAAGCTGCTAGTACTGCGATAATGAATATCTCAATAGGCAATTCAGTTGAAGAGGAATGGACATATGAAAAAGGTGAAACACATAACTAAGAAAGAAAAACATAGGTAAACTGAAGGCAACTTAAAAAAATTTAAAAAACGATAGCAGAAGAAAAACTTCAGTCGAGCAACGAAAGAAGGAAGTACAAAATGTTCATGAAAATTCAGGGATACAGTTATACAAGTAGCTTAGGAACGATAAATGTAGAAGCTACAGGTAAGCTAAGGTGAAATGGCTGTCAGAAAGACAGTGAACAAAGGCAGAGCATGGATTTCGAGAAGTGGAATGTAATGAAGGTTTACTGAATGTTAAAATGCGTAAGCTGTCGCCAGCACACAGGTTGGCAAAGATGTAGTGCAAAGAACGACAGTAGCCGCTGTAGCAAACGTGCCTGTCACAAGAGTGGACAGAGACATCCCGACAAGCAACATGCCACCAACGGTCTCTTGACAGCAGGTATTTGGGCCGTCGCCGCTGACCAGAAGACCGCACTGACTCACACTCCATTTGGGCATCTGTCAGCTGAATCGCAGAGCGAGCTCAGTTCAAGTCGCAGGTTACGACAGTACATAGCGACCAGATTTGTAAGTATAGCAAGATTAGAGATACTCTCTGCAATAGAACTATTACTGATGAGCCTGTACCACAACACATGGACTCTATGCAAGGTAAGTAATTACTTCAAGTTCATGTAAATAAAGAACTGTATGAACCCAGGAGTTCATTTATGTTGTATAAAGAGGATACTAACAACCAAAAACATCTCCTCCAGCCGGCCGCTGTTGCCTAGCAGCAATAGGCGCTTCAGTCTGGAACCGCGCGACCGGTACAGTCCCAGGTGTGAATCCTGCCTTGGGCATGGATGTGTGCGTTGTCCTTAGGTTGGTTAGGTTTAAGAAGTTCTAAGTTGTAGGGGACTGATGACCTCATATGTTAAGTCCCATAGTGCTCAGAGCCATTAGAACCATTTGAACATAATTCTTAGAAAAAATATTAATTCTAGAAAATATTTCTACACGAGTAAATACTCTTTCCAGCCTAATGTAGAAATCAGTTAATAAGAATTACAACTTCAAGAAATAAAAACTTCATTTGCTGTAAAGACTTACCAGGTTGGTACATATCACACTGAGCTTCGAACAACTGCACTCTAAACGCAGTAGTTCTACAACAAGGCAGAAAACTTTTAAAACTTCTCTTGTAATTGTCAAACGTCTGTGCACATTTAAAAACCATATAGACTATACACTCATAATTGGAAGGGCTTATTTCAGTAGTGGTACAAGTCCATTTTTCTTCATATTGAGATACAGATTCCTAAAGTTAAATGAGCGCTGAAAAATCTGCAGTTTAGATACCAGATATACTCAAGCATATCGCTTCTTGATAGAGATGAACCCTTTTTTCTGTTTGTGTGGCCCATTAATTTCAGAAGCACTGTAGACAGAAAAGTGAAAGCAATGGACTTGTACCACTATTGAAATAAGCCGTTCATTTAATTTGATACTTAAATGCAATTTACTTCTTACGCAGTACCCACCCCATTGACTCAAAACTTCAAACAAGGTTACTCTTGCTCTCTGATTTTACATGAACTAGACAACAACATTGAACATAGCTTATCAAATTACCATTTGTGAGATACAGTAGGTCACGAGTCCTATTTCCTTGACAGTGACATTCTATCTGTATTGAAAGAACTGTAATAGACTACTTGTTCGCGAGCACAATCACTTGGCAGAAACGTCGCTTCACTGGTTATTAAATCAGCCGATTCCTCAGACTCACGCACCATCTGTCTCACTACGTATTTGAACATCAGCTACACGTTCCCCTATTCTCGCTGATGCTATGCCAGTACACGCACGGTGATACAGGATAGTCGAGCAGCAACTAACGGATGTAACTTCCGTCCACGCGCTGTCCATCTCGCCACTGCCTGCCATGTGCACTGCTCTCCCTGCGGCGGGCGTGGTTCAGTACCCATTGGTACCGTACTGCTCCGTCAGGACCGCTATCTCTTGGTGACAGCAGTTATTTGCAGACTTGTAGACAGCCACACCACGCTCGTGCTCGCCGCTCTGTCCATAACTAAACTCTGCAATTCAGCTCCTGAAAACCAGGAGAGAATCTACGGTTCGACGGCGAACTGGCTAGTTCGATACTTTGAAACGGCTCAGACTAACTCAGCATGTAGAAGAGTCAAAACAATCGACGCTAACGCAACTTCCCTCTCCGTGACTTCTACCTCACCATTCACAACTGTCCCATCCATCTAACTAACACACTAAAATACCTTGGACTAGCCTTCGACTGGCAACTAACATGGAAACCCCACATATTAACCATCCAACGGCAACCTCACTATAGGTCGAAACTATTAAAACTTCTAACCTACCAAACATGGGGACTACACGCTTCCACTGTCCTTCACACATACAAATACTTAATACGCACCATTTTATTGTATTGGATGTTAACCGGGGACCTAGAAACGATGGAGAGGCTCCGTCCCCGCCGAAGCAGCAATGGGCCACAGCCCCACGACGACTACTTCACCCCTCCACCGCCCCACAGCGAACCCAGGGTTATTGTGCAGCTCAGCCCCAGGTGGACCTACCAGGGAATGTCTCATAGCAGATGAGTGTAACTCCTATGTTTGCGTGGTAGAGTAATGGAGGTGTACGTGTGTGTGGAGAACTTGTTTGTGCATCAATCACTAACATAGTGTGACTGATGCGGAATAAGTGGAACCAGACCGCTTTCGCCGAGGCAGATAGAAAACCGCCTAAAAACCATCCACAGACTGGCCGGTTAACTGGACCTCGACACAAATCCGCCAGGCGGATTCGTGTCGGTGACCAGGCGCTCCTTCCCACCCAGAAAGGCGCTAGACTGCACGGCCAACCGGGCAGGCTAATATTCACCTCACTTTGCTATGGAAATGCTGCATGGGCATCCACGTGTCCTGAGTTCTAGAGATCCCTCCACATATTCGAACGCCATGCACTCCGTGTTGCTCTCTGCATCTCTTTACCTTTCCCCACATGGATTCTCTACCATCTCCTCATTCGCATTGAACACCTCCGAACAATGTATACCATCCCCAATCTCGACTCCAATAAACCTATCGTTTCCCCTCTACTTTCCACTCCTGTCGCAACTTTACCAACACATTCCACCAAGCCTCCACTTACACAGCCTTCACATGCTCTCCAAATGAACTCCCTCTTGACATTTATCCATCATACAAGGTAGAAGTCCACCCCACTCAGTACACCATGTCAGGGCTTCCTCTCACTCCCCTCCTCATACATTCTTACCCCGCTAGTCCCTCATGCCTTTCTTTCCACACCCCCTATCGCAACAACTGTGAATGTCATCAACTCGCCCCTCTACTCCATACACTCCTTTTTCCCAACAGCCACTCCTATCCTATCGCTGCTATGCACCAGTACTCCATCCCTATGACCCCATATTCCTATGGCTCCACTGTCCAATCTTCCCCCCCTTCAAAACTGGCTCCCTACTCCTTGGCTTATTCTTCAAATTACTAGTGACTGGAAAGTGCTTCTTTTATACATCACTGTTCTGGCAACATGTATTAAATGTTTTAAATTGGGGCCCTTTGTATTTAATTTTACTTTCTACTATCATTGTTTCATCAGTGCAAAAAGTCACCCATCGTATATCTTCAAACGTCCGTTTTATTTTTCATCTATAAAAAGTTTTAAAATCGGTGTATACACCTCAGCTATCTGTTTCTTGCTTTGTTCATCTACTATACTGTTATATTGTCCACTGTCTAAAGACCGAATAGCCTGAACCGTTGTAAGCCCCCCCCCCCCCTTCCTCCTACACATGCACTTATTTGGAACTTCACAATGAAGAAACAAAAAAAGACCTTCAGTGAAATCAAAAGCAAAGCAGTTAACATTAAGAGAGCAAAGGTAATTCCGCTGTTAAACACAGACAAGACAAAGGATAAGTGACAAGAGGACACTAGTGGAATCTGTGAGGGAAAGGACTTATCTGAAGTTGTGATACAAGAAGAAACAGGAGTCGAGAGGGGAAAAATCCAGCATTAGAACCAGAATTAAAAGAACTTAGGACAACATAAGATTAAACAAGGCAGAAGGGACACATAACATTCGGCCAGAATTTGTAAAACCATTGGGAGAAGTGGCAACAACACGACTATTCATTTTGACGTGTGAGTATGCCGACATATAATGTAACTTTCGGAAAAACATCATCCACACAATTCTCATGACTGCAAGAGTCAATAGTTGCGAGAATTATCGCACAATCAGCTTAACAGTTCATGCATCCGTGTCGCCGACAAGAAAAATATACTAAAGGAAGCAAAAGAAAAATAAGAATGTGTTAGCCGTCGATGAGATCGGCTTTAGGAAAGGTAAACGCACCTGCGAGGATATTCTGACGTTCCGGTTGATAATGTAATCAAAACTAAAGAAACATCAAGACACATTCAGAGGGTTTGTTGTCTTGGTAAAAGTATTCAGTAGTGTCAAATAGTCCAAGATCTTCAAAATATGGGTACGTATAGAGAAAGGCAGGTAATATACAATATGTACAGGGACAAGAGGGAATAGTAGGACTGGAAGACAGGGATGGAGACTTTCGCAGTTCAGTCTACATATCGTAGAAGCAATGACGGAAATAAATGAAGATTCAAGTGTGGAATCAAAATTCAGTGTGAATGGATGTAAGTGATAAGATTCACTGGTGACATTTCTACCCTGACTTAATCTGCAGAAGAACCACAGAATGTGTTGAATGGTATGAGCAGTGAAATGAATGTAGAATGTGAACTGAGAACAAAACGAATGAAGACGTAAGTAGTGACAAATAGCAGAAATGAGAACAGTTAGAAATATAACTTCAGAACTTTGGGATCGCCAAGTAAACAATGATCAGAAATTCTGTTATCTATTCAACAAACAAACGCATCATGGGAGAAGAAGAGAGGACATAAAAAGCAGACTAGCACTGGCTAGAAGGACTCTCCTTGGGGGGAGATGTCTACTAGTATCAAAAAAGGCTTCTGTTCGAGGAAGAAATTTCTGAGAATGTGTGTTTGGTGCACAGAATTGCGTGATAGTGAAACATAGACAGTGGAAAAACTGGAACAGAGGAGAATTTAAGTATATGAGAGGTGGTTCCGCTGAAAATGTTGAAAATTAGTGGGACTCGTAAGGATTGAAGAACTTCCCAGCAGAACCACTGAGGAAAGGACTGTATGGATAACACTGACAAGAAGGACGGACCGCAGTATAGCACATCAGTTAAGGCATCGGGAAACACCTTACTGGGTTCTACAGCGAATTGTATAGGCAAAAAGCTGTAGAGGGGAACCGAGATTAGAATACATCCAGGAAATAATTGAGGACGTAGGCTGCGAGATGACCACAGAAAAAAAGGTTCTAAATATATCCTCATCTGGAGACAAGAGGGAACACGTGACGCAGCCAGGCTCATTGTCGAACATGATCGCCTTCGTGGTCCAGGTGTTAAGGTGTGGAGAGGGATAAATACAGGCGTACTAACCTTCACATGCCTGAATAGGTCACACTACCAGTCAATAATATTGTGGCACTATACGTCGTCTTCTGCGTCTTTGAGGGGTGCATTCGATATTGATGTTATTCCTATGCCACTGCATCGAACAGGGCCTGTGGAGCAGCTCTTGTAACGAGAGGACACTCAGTGAATAGCTGGCTTGCCGTTGCCCTCGACTTAAATACTGAGGATCACACGTGTAGAGCAACGTGTTCCAGCATTATTGATGTACCAATGATTATCCAGAAATTGACAATCACACTGGCTGAAGAATGGAACGTTCCACTGCAAGAATTCCTTAGCAGTCCTACGGCTGGCATGCCAGAACATTGAAGAGCGTGTTTTGCTGCCCATGGTAAACCCACATCCGATTAATAACCATGTCTTGCCTTTCGTAATAACCCTGAGATCACCACAAATCGCGTTCACTTTAGTGCAATTAATGTCTTTAAATAAGAAATTCACTTCTCTTACTTTAATTGCTTACTCCTTTCACTTACCATCCGTATAACATTGTAGGAGTTGTTTCTATACATGGTCTAAGACTCATGGACTTATGGTACATGGCAGTGAAGCAGCATGCGATAGCTACCTTCGTCCTTAGTTTTTTTTTCTAAATTGTTGATAAAAATAATTTACTACATGTGGAACGTCTCAAACCTTATACCAACAGTCTGGAATTATGGAATATCTCTCACTCCATCTCGCTGACCGGTAGAGTAGCTATGTAAAGATTAGTTTTGAATAAAACAATCTTCTTTGCTGAAATTTTTCTTTAATCACCCATTTTGCCTTTTTAGGATATCGGCAAACGATCTGCAAAAAGAAGAAAGACAGAATATTAGTTAAAGTATCGTTCTATCATGCACGGTTTTAATATATAATAATGTAATATATAAGGAAATTTTTATGAACTGTGGGTTGACATTGATAGAACTGTTATACTGTGAAGTAAGCATACATCAAAATCGAGCTAACCCGAGTATGTACCTGCACAATGAATACTACCTGATATGCACATCTCAAAATGAAATAGTAATGGACATAGTGGTAAGTAAAATACACCGTTGAAATACAAGACTATATCTCCTACACAGTCACGACTGCAGGTGCAGGGGTGCAACAGACAGGAAATACATGCAGATGGCACGCATAAACAAATTTTACACCATTAATAAGAGTTCCAAATCAAGTTGCAGAAGCACTCTAGAAAAAGAACAACAATGAAATAATGAGTACTACGGGATAGACATAAAAAATTCTATTAACACAGAAGCTAAAACACCAGCCAAAGAAGACCTGCTACGAGTATTATGCAGTCATCACCAGTGCCATATACTATGCATATAGGAGACACACAGGGGGGTGAGATGCGTGGACCAAACACGGGCGGAATGCGTCTCGCCATCGAAAGACTACATAATGGATATAAAAGTGCTATTATTGTCCATCCAGATATACAGATCTTATCCACAGCATTCACGGAGGAAAATAACATTGAAATTGTTGCTCTAGAAACAGTTAATTTCGCCATTACATCGCTATATGTAACACCATGTAACACTTCCATGCCGATGTGCTCTTTGACCATTTATTATTGTATATATACTAGCTTTTATCTTTATAGAAATTTATATGGACACGATGTACGAATTAATTTCTTTATTTTGCTGTATCATCAATTATGTAGATATCGCTGAGTAATCGCTGAGGGAATGTTATGGAAACGTTAGGTTTTTGTCAACGAATATGTATCGTTGGAGTAGCGGTGTCTCTGGACACTGTAAAGGAACTGAAAATATTGTGATTTAATCGCAGAGGTGCTGAAAAATTGTTCCAGTGACACACCAGAGAAATATCTGGTAAACTTTTTATCTTTGAGAGACATAGGAACAATTTCGCCCTTCGTTTTTTATTTCTTGTATGAACGACTACTTTTTGTTCTGATGGGCTGGTGGGATGTCGTACTGTCTAATTACTAGTGTGTGTGTGTATGTGGTAAATGAATGAGTTAAAAGACGCAAGATGTGTTTTATATTATTTTCATCGCACAACATTCCTTATTCCCATGCCTATGGAGTATTTATGTTAAGCAGAGAAGGCGAGTTTTAGATGGAACCGAAGATCTTCAAAACGGCGCTGCTCAACAATAGAGGTACGTGATTGTGCTCTCTACTTTCCTTTCGTGGCCGCTAAAATTACTGCCGATTCGTTTTGCCGAGACATTCAGAACCTGCAATCTTCTTTTTCTTATAAAAATACTAGTCCGATGCAAAAGAAATACTCTTAGATTTAAATAATTGCCATTCTTTTACCCAGGCCACGGGGAATGATAGAACGTACGTGCCTCTACTCTGAATGTACGTTCGCAATCTCCGAGTGTGTTACGACGAAATTATTTCACAATGAAAATCTCTCATCAGATCGCAACCACTCGCACGCGAATGTACGTACCCTCTGAATGTATCTAGTCAGTCACGCGCGTTGTTCAAAAGCTTTACTTTTAATATTCAGTGGATTACATTTCCGAAATTAATTTTTGTTTATGCTGCAAATCGTACTTCACGCGAAGTATTTATTACGTAAGTTTCAGGCTCAATTTAATAAAAAAAAAGATTCCGAATAATAGAAATAAAGAATAACAATCAAACAAATCAAACCTAAATAAACAGAAAGAGGGAACGTTACAACACGCGCGTTCCTTCGAGAGAGAACTCTAGTGTGAGACTTGGTAAAGTGCGGACGCATGGATGGCGTGCACTGTACTGGATGGGTGATTGTTTAGCGGCACGTGGCAAGTGATGAGCGTGGGCGGTGGAAATATTGGCTGCAGCAACATCAAGAACCCGCCATGCCAGTATCATTGCTAATAACTCCTGTGTTCGCTAATTATCATGGACAGGAGCTAGGGCGAGAATGGACTGGAGTAACATTGCTGAATCACAGCTTATTGTCAGCTAGTTTTGTAACGTCGTTACTCAGCTTTGTGGTGTTTCGCGAGTGAATAATTACTATAGTTTAATCCAAACTATTTGCCCGCGATTCTCCTCAAATCATTCACCAAGTACATTCCTGTCCTGTCCTATTGCTACAATAATCCCAGTACCGCTTATGAAAAATGAAAATTGCAGTGCCAGTTAATTTTGCCTATGATATAAATGATTCGGTTAGGTTAAAGCTTTGAACTTAAAGCATTCAGTAATTTCAGTCTCAGTAACTTTAAATTTGAACTTTAATCTGAGGCGATCTAATTGTTGCAAATAAAAATCAACTAATCAAATTAAAATGAAACCTCGCACTATGAACAAAAGCACTAACTAGAATTAATGAGTGAGAGCAAATATCGGTGATTATTGTAATTTGTTTTTAGTAAAGTACTGGTTCACATCTTGACTTGCAGTCGTGCTAAAGTATAATAATTACCTTTTGATGCAGTAATTATCCATTTCTACTTCCCTGTTGCGAAGTCAATAGAGTTTCTTTTAATTATTCTTCACCATTTTCCAAAATGAATATGAATATAGTAGACGTTATTGTGAGGTAGCGCGTTGTCACTTACAACAGTAAATCACCATTAATCTAAGTGTTGTCTTGTATGTTTTCAAAATTTCAGCTCTATTAGTTAATGATACTTCGGATGCAAACTATTTTATTTCTCACTTTATTACCTAAATGTTTAGATTGCTTTTGCTAAAGTACCTGCAGCCCTATGTTGCCACGTGTGTTCGAGTCATTCTTGACATTGACTGTTCGACTCATTAATTCCCCTACCGAACAGAAATTTTGCCCAATTGGGTTGGCGTCTGTATTTCTTGTAGCTATAACTATTTCAGTAACTCTTATTTCTCTGTTTCGATCCACGTGGTACCCCTTCTCGTTCGCACAGTACGTGAGTGATAGCACAAACCTTTCGAACAACCATATTAAATTTTACAGTAATTAAGTAGAGCGGAATTAGTTGTCCTAGAAGGCATCTTGTTGTTAACCTCCCCCTCGACTTTATATTGAATCTTCGGAACGATAGCCTTTTCTAAATTTTATTCCAATTGTTTAGGCACATGCTTACACGGTGATATATTTCAAACATTGTCGATAGAAGGGAAGAGGGATGTTACAACCTGGTATTGAATTCATTGTCAAACAACCACCGACGATTTCAACAGCATAGAACCGTTTCGGGCTCTGATCATGAAGATGAGAATGGGATAGGCGTACAAGTGTGGGCAGAAGCAGAGTAACATGACTTAAATTCAAGATGCAAAACTGCCTGGATCTTTTACCAGTAGCAGGTGGATGTGAGCTTATCATCCTGACGTAAATTTTGGTAGCAGCAGTATCAGCGAGCAATGTGTAAGATCTGTCTGTTCCCCACTGCCGAACTCGCAGCATAGACCGATAATGTGTTAATTATTTGCTGCAATAAGACCACAGAAGGTATCTTTTAAGAGAAGAATTAACGTTAAGAAGGCTGATTGGTCAAGATTTGAGGAGTTGCTGTGGATTGAAGTGTCTTATATAGAACCAATACCCAAATGCTATGACACCTTCATGGTGGCTGTAAAGAGATGTTCGGGAATGTCTATCCTACGCAGCTGTCGAACATCTTATATCCCCTGGCTTACTTCGGACCAAGCCATCTTACTAGCGGATGGAGCTAATTATATGTAGAAAACCCTTTCAGTGAAGCAACTGCGGAAGCAGAAAACAAGCTTATTTCCTCTATAAGGGAAACAACAAGGGATAAATCTATAAAAACTATAGAAACTTGGACCTGAAAAAAAAGACAGCCATAAAGCTGGGAGGCATCTGAGACTCCTAAACAATGATCCGTTTAGGATCATTACACATCATAATATCACTGCCAGTCAAATAGCACATCAGTTACTGATGAACAAGATGCCAACACACAAATCACAAAACCGAAATTGCAAAGGGAAGAGCAAGAGGAGAGTAATGACCTTACATAATTATTCAGCATGTAAGAACTACAGAAGGCTATCTTTCTTTCTTTCTTTTGCTTGTGCCTTTGTCCCACAATGTTCGCAGGGCCGGCATTGTTACAATCGGATTTGGCATGATTAATGTAAGAGTATGGCCAGATACTCTTCTTGCCGCCATCCCACACCCCCTGGACGGAATCAGTGTACCCCAGCTGTTTGCATCTAGTGTGAGCCATTAAATAGTGCGAATGTGTTTAAAATGTCAGCGAGTTGTGTAACTGAGGCGGGATTTGGAGACAAGCCCTCTATTCACCAAGTGGGATGAGGAAAACCGCCTAAAAACTACACTGAGGGTGGTTGACACACCACCCCAAATCGTTAATCCGCTGGGAGGATTAGTTCCAGACAATGGAAAAATGGAAAGTCAGCTGGCTTGGATAATATACAGACTGAGCTAATCAAACACTTCGGCTTAAATAAAAAGAAATGGATTTTCCAACTTTTCGATAACTGTGTAAGCAGAAACACAATTCCAAAGATATGGATGAAGAGTTGGGTGATTGCTTTGCTGAAACCTGACAAGGAAATGATCCAAAGAAAACTTGTAGGAGTGGCACTACTTTGGCTTCTTCACAAATTCCCGGAAATAATGATTTTAAGTCATCTACCGCCTTCAATTGACCTCTTACTTACACCTCATAAATCTGGATTTCGTCCAGGCAAAAGCTGTACTGGACAATTGCTAAATCTCACACAGTTTATAGAAGATGGTCTTGAAGCTCGGAAGGTGGAAGGAGTGGCATTTGTCGACTTAACTGCGGCCTATAATACGGTTGTACGTAGGCTGTTTCGGTTTTTTTATTGGTAACGCCACGTAGCGCTCTGTATGAAAATCGCTGGCTGCGCTGTGTGCAGTCTGTGGCTGGTTTGCATTGTTGTCTGCCATTGTAGTGTTGGGCAGCGGCAGCTGGCTGTTAGCGGCGCGTAGCGTTGCGCAGTTGGAGGCGAGCCGCCAGCAGTGGTGGATGTGAGGAGAGAAATGGCGGAGTTTTGAAATTTGTAAGAATGGATGTCATGAACTGACATATATATTATGACTATTAAGGTAAATACATATTTTGTTCTCTATTAAAATCTTTCATTCGCTAACTATGCCTATCGGGTTAGTGCCTTCCGTAGTTTGAATCTTTTATTTAGCTGGCAGTAGTGGCGCTCGCTGTATTGCAGTAGTTCGAGTAACGAAGATTTTTGGTGAGGTAAGTGATTTGTGAAAGGTATAGGTTAATGTTAGTCAGGGATAATTTCTTTGTAGGGATTTTTGAAAGTCAGATTGCGTTGCGCTAAAAATATTGTGTGTCAGTTTAAGCACAGTCTTGTACAATTTTTCTAAGGGGCGTTTCACGGTCAAACACCAGCTGCTACTATTCAAGGTCGACAATCTCGCCAAAGATTTAGGTATAGCTAGTCTCATCACCTCCCTTCTCCAGAATCGCAGGTTCTTCGTCGAGTTTCTAGGACAGCCTAATCGATGAAGACTACAGTAGACCGACCTCTTGCCAGGAAATATTTTGGCTCCAACTCTGCTTTATATAATATACATGAACGACCAACTTATAGCCCCAAACACCAAGTACTTCTTCTATGCTGACGACCTCGCTCTAGCCACCCAAAGCACAGATTTTGTGTCACGAATGCACTTGAAGATCTGTACAGATACTACAGCACAAACAAGCTTAAGCCAAACCCATCAAAGACCGAAGTGTGTGCTTTTCTCTCGAGAAACAAGGAAGCCACTCCCAAGTTGAAAAAAAATGTGGTAGGGGGGTCGAACAGGAACACTACGTGACTCCAAAATACCCAGGAGTGACACTTGACAGATCTCTCACTTTAAAAAACAACGCATGAAATGAAAGTCGGAAGTTTACACCAGGAACACTCTCCTATGAAAACTGGCAGTGGGGTAGTCAACCTAAGCCAATCCAAACTTGTGCAATGACACTGAGCTATTCTGCGGTAGACTAAACCTGTCCTGCTTGGTGTAATTCATCTCATCCCAAACAGGTGGATGTAGCTCTGAACGAAACCGGCAGAGATATAACTGGCTGTTCTACTCCACTCGAATGGCTTTACCACATCGCACAAGTAGCACCACCACCTGTTCTATGAGAGATAGTATGTACATGTATGTTTCTGACACGAGAATGAGAAAAATTAATAGCATCAAAGATTAAAAACATTTAAAGGAACGAAATTTGTATAGTGAATCATTAGGCCGAGACCAAAAGTTGGAAAAAGGAGCTGACGGCCACATCCTTCAAAACAAAAAATATTATGTAGACGCTGAGAACTCGAAGATCAACTAAAAACATGTTATTGGATAAGTTTTCCTGTGTAACTTCTTAAGTACCTAAAGTTATGGAAGAATCAGTACACAAGTATATCAATGATAAAGTGTGCTAGACTTCTTACTTCGGATTAAATCATGTGTTTTCACAAACAGACTGACAAGCTTGATATCTTGGAGCATGATGCCTATTTTAATGTATCTAAACTTTTATCTAATGACATTTGAAATGAAATGATTAGAGGTTTGAATGATACTCTACGGAATAACACTGAGTACACACACTTGGAAAACTGAAAAGCTAAGGAAAGCGTGTTAACAAGCAGCACGCAATCTGGCAAAAACAACAGCCTCATCAATTGCTTTTAGTGAAGATGTAGTAAACCTCACTAGCATTGACGTCGAAACACAGCGGATTCAGGTGCAAAACAAGGGTCTCAGATTTAGTCACCAGCAATACTAGATGGGAAAATAATAACCTCTCTAGCAGTTGACATCAAGGTGGCCTTGGATAGAACAGCCTTTGATAAGTCTCAGAAGTTACGAACAACATCTGAAGTTAGCGACGTTATTGAGGAAGCAGTTTGTACTCTAACAGTAAAGCATAGTTTACACTTCGACATTGGGTTGCGCCACGCGTTGCGTGGAATATGTTGCACGCAAATGGTTTCATATTTGACTGTAGACACTGTAAAACCAGTATACGCTTCAGTTTCATAGTTTTGTGGGTTCCTGAGTCGTGTCTGAAATGAAAGTTTTGGCATCTGCACGTCGGACGAGTCGGAGTTAAAGATTATTGCTTGGAATTGCAGCATAAGAAAAAAATAAGAAACGAGTTTCGATTGGTGACTGGATGAAGAAAAGACGTCAGCTCGGTTGCTCAGCATCATTGCTGGAATAATTTTTAGTGGAAGACCTAAGAAGTTTTTTAAAATTATGTATAATGTCACCAGAACTAATCACGTTCCTTCTAAATAGAGTTAAATATTCGATAAGTAATAAAGGTATTGTAATGCATTGAGCACTATCGTTAAAACTGAAATTACGTGTCACATAGCGTGCATTAGAATCAAGAACACTCAGCATGCTATCAGATGCGGATTTAGTTGGTGATGACGTGTTTTCATTAACGCTAATAATTATTAACGGTAAAAATTATTAACATTAACAGCAGAAATTATTCGAAGTAGGCTCAATTAAGAAGAGGGTGGTTTGCAAAGATCTCTCTTGAAGTTACATCTGTACAGTAGCTATATTCAAAATTCAAAGTATGTTAATGGGGAAAAGAGCTGCAACGTTTTAAATAGATGAATACTGAATAAAGAATGAAGCTTCTTGACTTGTGTAGACTTCCGTTCTGTCCACAATATTCCTTAAAAAAAGAGTCCGCCAACTCGAAGGATGTGGTTTTAGTTTTGTAGACGAGAGCATTACCACATCTAGAATTAAGTTTGCTTGTATTTTTCTTAATTCAGTAAATTTTGCCTTGCAACTCATATACTGTCAAACTATCTGTGTTCTGATACCACGTGAAGATCTCAGGAGCAGCAATATATTGCTTATTTTTGTAATCAGCATCACAGAAATACCACAAACACCTACGCAAAGCATAGATATAAAAAAAAGCGAACATTATTCTCCTTTCCTCCAACTGCATGTTTCAGTTTGGCCACACTCTACGAACACACATAGCCTCTAAACGTCATGCAACTAGTGTCGCCAAAGTTGGAACACGCCGAAAGTGTTTGTTTCACCGACGAGTTGCGCAAACGTGCGGCCGGTAGCGCAGTTGTCTGCGTCCTAGTGTTGTCGTGTAAACTAGTCTTAAGATAGTTCCATTTTACATTTCATCAATAAAAATTATTGTTTGAGGATGCTATAATTACCCATGGAGATAAGGGGCATACTGCTATCATGATTTTCTGGAGAGTGTACATAGCTAAAACGATGGAATTATTCGGGGAAATTAATATTCAACAAATTGAAGTTGATCTAACCTTCGATTTCGCAACGGAAATTTGTATTGAGAGCTGTGATAATGTTATTAGACATGAAGTTTTAAAATGAAATTAAAGGTAATCATCCAAGAAGCACCAAAATTAGTAGCAAAAGTAATGACCCACAAAAAGAACTTTAAATTCCTACACGTGTCAGTGGTACTGGGAATCTTAGTGAACCAGCTCGTAAGTTCCTGCTTCAGCATTTACGCAGATTATTTGTGTATGATGGGATAGAAATGAGCTTGTTCGACAACTTAAAGTTGAAACCCTCCTATTCTGTTGTTGTCAAGAGTTATTCAACATTAAAGAACTTTATTGTGATCTCGTGTCAGAAAAATCTGTCGTCGTCATCACAGGAAATTGATTTAAGCATGATAGACAATACTGCAGAACTTATTACCACTCACTTCATATAATTACAAGCAGACCGACAGCCAGCACTTAAGGTCTCCCGTAGCGTTCCTCATCGTAGCTGAATTCTTTCGACTGTCATCCACGGTACCCTTACAGCACAGCGGTGTTCTACGCACCATTTTGTTGCTCTTCATGGCAAGCCATCCTGGGCTTACATCCCTCCCAAATAATGTCCGCCCACATGGAGCGAGCGGTTCTACTGCTTGTGTTCGCGCTTGCCATATCCAGTCTTGCCGTCACGGCCACCAGATCTCTCCCTAAATGAGAACGTTTGGAGCATTAACGGCAGGTCCTCCAACCATCCTCAGATTCTTGACAGTCTAATTCGTTGAACGGAATTGGGCACGATTTCTCTCAGGACACACAACTACTAACGCAGTTACTTCCAAGCCGAATAACCACTTGCATAATGGACAGAGGGAGAACACCGTGTTATTAACTTTCTCTGTTTGTGAAGCACTTTCTCGTGAATACGTTATCCAGGTTTTACTAAATTTTAATACTTGTTGGTCTCTACATGTACATCACATGTACCGATTTCCCGCCCACTCGGATAACTCCTTTGTGGTGAATCTTTTTTGTCTGCGTCTGTAGTTTTTACCCTCTACAGCTTCCTCTAGTATCATGGATGTTCCGCAATGTCTCAGCAGATGTGCTGTCATCCCATCTTTGTTTCTTAACAGTGTTTTGGTACGTATTGCGTTCCTCACCGAATCTGCCGAAACCCTCATTTCTTATCTTATCAGTCCAACAAATTTTCAACTTTCTTCTGTACCGCCATATCTCACATGCTGCAACTCTTTTTTCTTCCCCATTCCCCATATTCACGTTTCACTATCCAAACGTACACTCTCTGAATTTTCGTCCTCAAATTGAGGCCTATGTTTGATACTAATACAGATCCCTTGTCCAGGAATCACTTTTCACCAGTGCTAGTCAGCTTCTCATGTCCTACCAGATCCGTCCACCACTGGCTCTTTGAACGAATTGAACATAGGATTACGTGATTACAGATTAACGCTTTCTGCCAGAGTTGTTCACACGGTCCAAGAAATTACATCATTTGCATCGGATTCGTGGAATGGTAAAGCAATGACCGAATTCCAAACTAAATGTGTACGCTCCGATTTCCAGTGCTGCTTGTTACGAGGAGCCATGATTGAAATGTCATTGCAATTAGTAAGAAGATCTCGTGATCTTAATAGTAAACTTGTACAACCTGTCATGATGAGTGGAACTTTCACCCTGTTAGTCGCAATGTATTACATCTTTGAGGGAGATCGTAACATACAGAGTTTTCAGGAAAATACTAACACCAAGAAGAGCCCATGCGACAGAAATAAAACATGTCTAATAGGAATATGACTCTGCTATTACACGGTGCTCGTGTTCACAATGCTTTCAGTACGTAGTTTTTTTAAGTATGTTGTCACCCATAGCGCCTCAGACTATTGCCTTTGAAGGAACCTATTTTGCTCCTTGTCGTTGCATGTCGATAGCCTGCAGACGCTACAGCAGGACCTATGACATATACTGTCAGTTTTGTACATTTGGTAGTTTGGGCCTCGCAAGATGTATTTTACTATTAGTTTGCTAGCTGGTGACAGTCTTCATGTATGTAATATGACGTCTTTGTACTTACAAGCCAATGACAACGCCGCTTTTGGAGCAAGTCCAATAGTTGAGATGACGTCAGACCCACACTGTATATGAGTTCTGGACGACATAACGGACACTATTTTTGCGATGCTGTCCCGTAAGTCTGATGAAGCTTTGACTATTCGTAATGCCTTCTTTGCATACGTTCAGTATATCAAATTCTGGACATCAAAGAGTAATCGGCTTAGCATTGGAGGGATGTTTGAGGAGTAATGATAGCAAAGGGACAGGAAGGGATGATGACAGGAAGGAGGTTCTATAGTCTGTGTGTTCCAGTAGTTATTCAAAGAGGGTGACGCTTGCACAGATAAAACTAACGTGGAGAACTGCATGAAACGAGTCTTAGGAGTGAGTACGATAAGAACATTCTATGTTACCCCTACATGATATGGATCCGACAAGAGAAAGCAGTATTCTACTCTGGGTCGCACTTGTCTTTTGCAAACAGTCTCCTTTGTGTACTTGTTGTATTTTTTCAGTTTCCTAACAATGAATCGAATTCTGCCACTTGATTTGTTCACCACTGGATCTGTAGTATAATTCAATATTAATATCACTGTAAATTATGACACATATGTACATGTGTAGACCGCGTGACACCATTTCTGACTCACTGATATTACATTCAAAAAACTACGGCTTCTTCATGTCGCTAAGTTAAATATTTTTCATTTCTGTATCTTTCATCTTTGCTTGTTCCGTTTTTCCCGCAGATACGCAGGGTCGGCATGGTTAATCAGATGCGGCAATGATAGTTGCAGGGGTGGCCGGATGCCCTGCCCTGTACCCCCCGGGAAGGAACTAGAGTACCCGAACTGTCTGCGACTAGTGTTCAAAATGGTTCAAATAGCTATGAGCACTATGGGACTTAACATCTGAGGCCATCAGTCCCCTAGAACTTACAACTACTTTACCCTAACTAACCTAAGGACATTACACACAATCATGCCTGAGGAAGGATTCGAACCTGCGACCGTAGCGGTGGCCCGGTTCCAGACTGAAGCGCGTGGAACCCCTCGGCCACTTCGGCCGGCTGCGATTAGTGTAATCCATGCAATAGTGCTACATTTGCAAGCCGTGTGACTGAGGCGGGACGTGCGGACCAGCCCGGTATTCACCTAGGGGAGGTGGAAAACCGCCTAAAAACCACATCCAAGCTGGTCGGCACATCGACCCTCGTCGTTAATCCGATGGGCGGATTCGAACTGGGGCCGGCGCTCCTACCCGAGTCCAGGAAGCAGCGCGTTAGCGCGCTCGGCTAACCTGGCGGGTTTTTCATTTCTGTATATTTAAAGTTACTTGCCAATATATGCACCACTTTTAGATCTTATTTTTATTTGATTCGACATCTGTGCTACATTTTCACACAGTAATTGTTTATAGAAACCTGTATCAACTGGAGAACCACTTTGATTGCTATTATTCATGGCTATCAGGCTATTAACATGCAAGATGAATGGCAACGATCCCCAACACACATCTGCCCGGAACGCGTGAGGATGTTCCTTTTGTTGTTGATGAAACTGCTATCCTTATAACATTCTACCAAGAAGCATTCAAGATCATTTGATCACCCATAAGATCTTGTGTCAGTTAGTAATCATTGTTGTCGTATCATGGCAAATGCTTTACGAAAGTGAAGAGATACCACATCTACGTTATTGTCCTTACCAGTGGATTGCAGGATTTCATGTGAGAGAAATATGAGACTCATTTCTGAAAATTTATGCTCGAGGAATCGATGCTTCTTGGCACAGAGGTCACTATGCTGGAGATATTATATTTGAGCACAGAATATGTTATATGATGTCACAAGAGTAAATGTCAAAGATATTTGACTTTAGTTGTATGGATCACTTCTGCTACTCTTGTAGACTTGTGTGAGCGGTGTTGTTCTCTATTGAAAGCTACTTACCACTTCAGATATCTTCGGTAATTAAGATCAAATGGATTGCTAACTCTACCAAACATACAGATTGGAATAGCATAGAAAATCCAATGAGTCCTTACTTTTTAAGCAGTTTTTCAGTGCTACTGACGCTATCATTTAACTTTCCAGTCGCGTGAGAATTAAACAGGAGCAGAACTCGTGGAGTTTCATATGCAAGAGAACATTTTAAAACAACGTACGACATTTCTGGTTTTGCACTGCTGTCACTGACCGTCTTTATATAAGACTAGACCTCTTTCGATATCACTCTAGCACAGTCCCCTACGACTTCACGGTTTGCCCTTCTGAAGCAATTCTCTCTATATATTCCTATACTTCCTTTTATGTTTATTGTAAGTAGTCTCTTTCCCAAAAGTTTCTGCAGTGCGACAGAATATTATCTAGTGTTCTCCCGAAAAACGAATGTCCTCACTGTTGCCCATAATTTTTTTTCTGTCAGTTATACCCAAACATATTTCATGTATCGGCATGGCACCCGTAAGATAAAATATCTTGATGTGTTTCTGAAATATCCCGATGTATCAATACCATTTCCCAAAAAGCGATAACGCCTAACTATCGACACTGATTGTTCGATAATTTGAACTAGTGTCGAGCTACCTCCGTGAACAATGTGGCATTTACGTGTAGTTGTTTTCTTCGTCAGCGAAAAACTCCTGCTCCAGACGAGATTGACACGAACTCGTATTATCATCTACGATTTGCAGAGAACTTTACCTCCGAAAGGTCAAATGATTAAATTCGCTTAGCGACTTCTTCTCCTCCCCATCCCATATCATTTTGGCGTGAAATTCCATCGACCATCAAGGAATACGTGAAGCTCATTTCGTCACATTCATGTAAGAACTTAATACTAAAATATACTAAAACTGTCAAACTGGTCTCACTACCATTTTCTCGTTGCTGTACCGGCACCCACTTCCTTCCAAAACGAATGGACTGTGAGCATGATTCCGGAAACGTAATTAGCTTTATGAACACCATATTCCTCCATTCTCTCAGAAAACCAGACGAAGTGCTCATAGCACGTGGACCTCCAGGGTCATTTCTACAATTCCAGAGCACGACTGATTCCAGTAAACGTGTGGTGTACAAACTAACTACTGATAGCCTCAGATACTGGTTTATCGTTCAACTCCAACTGTCGACTCAATTGTAATATCAAAAAACGTTACAGCAATGAATTACGTCGAATATTCTACAGAAAGTACCAGTCCGTTTATGGAATGATTGTTACTGCTCAAATCTCATGGCTCGAAGGTCTCGCATTTATCTTCGGTATGTCCTTCAAATTGTAAGAAATAATACCCACCAAACAGACTTTAAATAATGTCTTTTTGGCACCTCATAACAAATTTTACGGTGAGATGACGTTCTGTTTACATCGAAGGCCAAGCAGCCCAATAACGTTGTATGTATCTATCCTGTTTGCCTTTTAGCTAAGGAATAAATCTTTCCAATTGACACAGCGTTGCTATGGAGATGATTTACTGTGATTTATAAACTTACTTTCTTCCAGTTTAACATCTGCCCTGATGCTGCATAAAGTTTTGGCACTGGCGTAGCCTTTGTGTATGAACTAACGGGATCGCAGTGTTTATATAATAAGGCCCGATCCACGCACTTATTGTCTTCTTGTAAGGACAGTTTTTAGTTTGTACCGTGCACTAAGGCAGCAGCATTTTGCTCTCCTTACGTGTGTCCGAACTGCGTACGGCGTGACTGATCGCCGCCTTACTTGATGTCGATTTCACTCTTTCTCATCTCCAACTTCCGAAGTGTTTTTTGGTTTCTCTGTTTGTCAAATATTTCCACTGCAGATCTCAAGTGGTTGCTACAAAGAGCTGTGCTCGTTAATATGAGCTAATCAAGTGGAAAAAGCTATATTCGCATTGAGAGCCACAACAAGAGCTTTATGAACTGCGTAAGCCATTTTCTTAGACGGAAGTAGCCAATTAAAATGAAATCCTGAGAGGATACTTTCGGCTGACGAGTGACACCAGTGTCTCCTTTTGTTAATCGAGTAGTCTTCAGCTGCTTAAAAATATATTCATGGCAAACGTCCCGACTGCTTACTGGACATCTTCTCGGAGACCGTCAACAGTCTTGTCAGATATTCATCAGTCTTTCACTTTTTATTTGTAAAAGTTGTATTTCTATTCCGAATATATCTGTAACAAAACCGAAACTGAATAAGTCTTAAAAAATAGGAGTACATCCTCAGAAGATGTGCCGTCCGCTTACTGGATCTCGTTACAGTTAACATTCCTGGCAAACACTCATATTCGATCGCCTTTCCGTGAATGTGTGTGCGTCTGTGTGTTTCCTTAATTGAAGCTGAAGAAATGTGATGTAGGGGATGATTAACAACGTTGTTGTTCCTTATCTAATTTGCCCTTCTGCTTCGTCTCTGAATTAATATGATACATTTGTAGTTTTCATTGATGCATCTCAATGGTTACAAGATCTTAAATTTATTTGTGTGCGTTTTTCAGCAGTTCTCTGCGTTGTATCTCCATCCCTACTTCTAAAGGTGCTGCAGAGGAACTTTGACTCAAAACAAAAAGTTAACTAATCGCCGCCTCTAAACGAGTTGTAAGGCCCATGATATCAATTTCTTTTCCGTATCTATTCTGACAGAGTTTCGCTTGCTTTGGCTGACATAATCTGTCCGTCTCTTACTTTGCTTTTCCATATCACAATCAGCGCTGTCCAAAGAGAGGCAGAAGCACTGAAACTATTACGATCCTTAGATACGTCCTAAAAAGAGGAATACCTAACGGTAGGCCTTGCAAGACAGTGGTAAATATGTCATCCATTGTTAAGTTCAAGGTTGTGTTTTAATTCAAATGGTTCAAATGGCTCTGAGCGCTATGGGACTTAACATCTGAAGTCATCAGTACTCTAGAACTTAGAACTACTTAAACCTAACCAAGCTAAGGACATCACACACATTCATGTTCGAGGCAGGATTCGAACCTGCGACCGTAGCGGTCACGCGGTTCCAGACTGAGGCCCCTATTATCGCTCGGCCACAACGGCAAGCTGTGCTTCAATTAATGACCAAAAATATACTCACAGCATGTGAATTAGACTATGTAAATCGTTCAGCTATTCAAGCACAAATATATTGGACTTTTTATTTTCCTAGTGAAAAATTATTGTCTTCTTTGATATTCAGGTAGATGCATCTGCTTTAGTGCTTGAGATGTAGCGTGAATTTTGCAGAGAATAAGAATATTCAACTTAGCGACGGATTATATCTACAGACCTATGAACATTAGTAAAAAGTGACATAGAGCCAAGAAATCACTTCTGCTGATACCTGTAAGGGCGACTGATGTTTACGGCGAGTACTATCTGAATCATGTGATTCATACGTATTCAAATATAATTACCATTAAACGGTTTTATTTGACCTGATTCCTACTGAGACTACAAAATATTGGAGGAATACTGAACGCTGGTATCGGACCCTTATCTCAAATTAAGCATTCCAAGCGCCAAGGAACCCCTAGTTGGTGCTGGGGAGGCGATATGAATATCAATTGGCGCCAGCGGGGGGCAGACTGCAATATACAAGCTCTGTGACGGCGCCGCTTGTAAAGGTCGATCCGCGCCACCTCTCTTGTAGAAATAAACTGATCACGGTTTGCTCAGTGATCACCAAGTATTTGCCAGAGAACATTGGAGAAAACAATGTTAAGCAACGCGATAGTCAATTAACTGAAGACATTTGAATACTAATTGATAGGTAAATATTGGTGTAGTGTAGATTCCTTTTCCTTGTGTTTCTCCACATATATTTAGACTGAGACAATTCGGTTTTATTTCAACACTTCTATTGAGGTACTAAAGTCATTATCGATTATCACCCAATTATTGACCGGGTACGATGATCTTCTCCCACGACGATCGTTTTTAAGCACAGATTTTGATTATGTATGAAGAGACCTTTTCATATTACGCAGCTGCATATGTTTACGATATGGTGGAACTAATTTTGCCTGTAGTCTTAAACAGACGTATTTAATTATTGCGTCTGTAGCTTAACTCGGATATTTCTAGATCTAACGACATTTGTATTTCATCTAATAGAAATTTTCATTCGTAATTATCCAATAGCTTACGCATCGAAACTATTGACTGCCAGTTGCAGAGTCTCATCTCCGATGAATACTCTTTTCCAATATGACATCTCTGGACGATTAACAGGAGTTATAAACGGACTTACACAATAAAGTAGTTAGTAAAATTAATCCCTGTATTGCTACTTTCATAATTTTCTCTATTATAGAATGCAGTGTCCTCACTGACTGACTGACTCATAATCGCTAAGAATAGGAACTCGAAATTTTGAGGTGTGGATCTTATAGTGTAGACGTCGATAAAGAGGGATTTTTCAATATTCCAACCCTAAGAGGATGAAACGTTTTCCTGAAAATTAAGAAAATTTTGAATCCTGACATATCAATATTTGTATTATGTTTCTGGGTCAGAAATAAAGAAATATCTCTTTCTGTGTTTTTGGAAATTGAATCTCTACATGGAGTGAAATAATGGATGACATTTTCGTTTATGAAAGTATTTCAATAAGAATGCATTTTTAAAGCTAAATACATGAAAATTAAATTTGGCTTCTCAGCTAGAAATTAAAAAAAACTGATTCACTGTTTTTAGGTATTAGACCCCTAAGGTGGCGAAAAGGAGACTGAACAATTTCAATGAAAATATTTCACTATGCAAGCATTTTTGTCGGTAAATCTATCTAAATTTGTATTTCGCTTGTCTGTTAGAAATAAAACAAACGCATCTCACTGTTTTTGGAAATACATTCTCTAATGTAGTGCAACATGCATGAAAATTTTTAAGAAAATATTTCGTCGCATTTAAAACAATTGAAGCTAAATTTATGAAAATTGATTATTTACTTCTTAGTTAGATATAAAGAAATATTTCTTAGTGGAGGAATGTTGCTATGGCAATATATCCACAAGAATGCAAAAAGAATGATTCACAAAAACTCCCTTTTTGGTCACAAGTACATTCGGAATACACCATGCTTTCATGGCCCTACTTAGCGTGAAAAGCTTAGAAGCTGGTACAGTTTGTTAACAACATCGAAATTCGATTAAATAAAAACAAAAGGAAATCTCTGCCGGCCATACGGTCTACGGGAGCGAAGCTGTAGGCACTAAGGTGGTTATCATATAAATGCATACTATCAACTTCCTCCTTACCTCAGAAAGACCATTGGTAACTCTTATGAAGAATGAGTTTCGGGATAAGTGTTACGATCAAACTCCAATACTGTGTCACCAACCTCTCATAGCCCAAAATCGATTCATCGGTTTCGAAGTGAGTTTAAATTTGGGCGGCTGATCAGAATTTCACAGCACATGACACACTGAGATGGTGACACGCTACAGAGAGAAGTACCAACGATAGAAGTTAAATAATGTTTTCATTGTTCTCAAAAGTTTTCTTTCTTTGTCGTTGTCGAAAGTTCTGAAATGAAACCTCATATATTTGTCCAGTGAACGTTCGGCTGCATTTTTAAAAACGATGCGAACACTGTTTGAGTTTACTCTATCTAGCTGATAGATTTTTGGTTATTTCACTTCGACCCCTATGCTAACTCAACACATACGTAACTCGTACACCATACTCATACTGAACAAGAACCTCGGTTCAACAATTACATCATACGACAAAGAAAATGCTGTCGTACATCATACAACAAAGAAAATGCTGTCGTAATCTTTGCGGTATACATTACAAAAACAAAGTACAAATAATTGTTTGACGTTGCCAAAGTTTTAAGAAGTCTCTTATAATAATAGTGGCTGCAGAAAGTGTTTACATATATTGACGTATATACATTTTTGTATAGTGCGTTTCTTAGCTTTCATTCTTTAACTAGCCGGCCGCGATAACCGAGCGGTTCCAGGCGCTTTAGTGCGGAACAGCGCGACAGCTACGGTCGCAGGTTCGAATCCTGCCTCAGTCGTGGGTATATGTGATGTCCTTACGTTAGTCAGGTTTAAATAGTTCTAAGGGACTGATGTCCTCAGATGTTATGTCCTATAGTGCTCTGAGCCATTTGAACCATTTTGACTCTATAACTTATGATTTCGTTATTTCCTATTATTCAAGATCGGTTATCGCATTTTATTTCAACATAGCCAGTTTTATTACAGTACCCGCGTGGGTAATAACACTGAACTGAACCAGTATTTTCTTTCGCTGTATTATTTGTGGAACAAAAAAAATCTGGTTCACTTTTGTGAAAACATTAATAAGTACATAAAATTAGTATACTTTGGATATATTCGTATTTGATATTATGGCAGAAATAAGTCAGGTTGCTGAGCTTTTTGTTGGTAGCTATACAAGCTCCCTCTACGTTATTACATTATCATCACCAGCAACAGCAGCAACATATGCAGTCACTAGGTGATGGGGCCTCTTTTAGCTAGTGTGCACGGTAGAATCCCCACCGTTCGTTCCAATGCTGCCCATCTTGAGCTTCCCGCTGCCTTTTGAATTCCGTTGTTTTTCGTAGAGTTCTGTCTCATCTGCTTGCTGGTTCTTCCGTCGCTCATTTTCACTAAGTTGGGCTTCAGTTTTGTTTTTGTTTCGACCATCTGTCATCCTTTATTCGAGCAACATGAACAGCGCGTTGCCATATTAAGGTATTTCACACTTTGTATTTTGACACTAACCATTGTTGTACATCTGACAACTACTACTTTCTTGCTATCTTTCTTCTCGCAGCCCAGAATTGATTTATCTTTTCTATTTCAGCTAATATGGGATTCTAAACAATTAACTCATTCTGTGTGTGTTTCATAGCTGCAGGTTATTAGGGATATATACATTGGCCAAAAAATGTTTTTCTTAGCTAAGCCGGTATCCTGCACTTGGAGAATTTATTCAAGAGATAGAGCTTCACAAGCCGAGCAAGTGAACAGCGCGTTGGTCCATCTCTTACCCTCATGCGAACGTTTATTCGGCTTTGCATTTATTGACAGAGTTGTCGGAGGTCTTCCTCAGGTATGTCACGCCAAAGTCTGTCCACTTGGCGTGTTAGGTCGATAAAATCCAGAACTGGTTGGTGCCCGCTCCATAGTGTTAACAAACATTGTGGAGAGACTCGATGACTGTGTTGGCCAAGGGAGGGTTTGTCAAGCACAAAGAGATGCAGTAGAAACTCTCGCCGTGCGCGGGCAGGCATTACCTTGCTGAAATGTAAGCCATAGAGGGCAATGAATCGGGGAGTGGAATATCTTCGACGTTCCGCTGTGCTGTGAGTGTGCGCAGATGACAACCAAAGGTGTCCTGCAATATAAAAATACGACGTTCAGCCATCATTCCCGGTTGTGGGGCTTGCAGAATGCGAAAGCAAGGTAGTACCCCCCTGTATACAGCGAGAATATCTGCTTCTTGCTTTCGTTGATGCTAAACCCTGCCTTGGGTAGAAAGATCACCCTACCTCTCCCCAATTGAGAGGGTTTGGAACATTATGGGCTGTGATTTCCCACCAGCTTATGAGTTTGGAGATGTAACACGCCAATTGGACACAATGTGGCACGATATTCCTGAGGAAGGAATCCAAAAATTCTACGAATCAGTGCCAACTCATGTAACTGCTTGCATGAGCGTCAATGTGCACCAGCGCGCTATTGACTTGCCCAATTGGTGTAACTCGTTACTTTGAACAAATCACCCAATATTTCTGAAATTACAATCGTTTGTTGCTCTGTATGTGTCCATCACATCTACCTACTTCCGTCCGATTCGAATAATTCCTTCGCCGTACGTCTTTCCCAGAGCCTATTTCTGATATTAAAGCTATCTCTACATCATTGGTTCCCAACCTTTTTTAGAGTGCAATGAGACATTAGGTAGTACCCTCACCGTACTCTCCCTCCCATCTGTTCCTTCGCCACCCCTGCCCCACATTACCAATAACCTTAGCACTTAACTAAACTACAGAATAAAATACTTCCCCTGGTTGGAAAACTTTTATTTTTAAAATGATCAAAGATGTGTGACATCTAGTTTCTGTGTGTGGGGTGGCGGTGGTGTGAGGGGGGAGGAGGGGTGAGAGGGATGGATGTTACAAGGATGGCGAAGGAATTGGGACCGATGAGTGTAGCAGTATGGTCCCTTTAATCCCACAACCAACCAACCAACGTATGAATTGGTGCCGCATCGCAAGCTCTACCCTCACATCCTTCTCAAATGAAAAAGAAAATGCAAGGAAACCATGGGTAACAGAAGAAATACTTTAATGATCGGCGAAAGAAGGAAGTACAACAATGTTCCTCGAAATTCTGGAACACAGAAATGCAAGACGCTGGGGAACAAAAGTAACTAGGAAGTGCAGGAAGGCTAAGACAAAATTGGTACGAAACATGTGCAGAAATCTAAAAATAAATGATCTTTGGAAGGACAAAGTCAGCATATAGGAAAGTGAAATTAAAAGCAAGGGTGCTAACATTAAGAGTGCCACCGGAATTCCATTGTCAGATGCGGAGGAGAGAGCGGATAGAGGAGAAGAGTACATTGAAGGCCTGTATGAGGTGAAAGGTTTGTCTGATGTGAGAGGAGAAGAAAAAGGAGTCGATTTAGAAGAGAGAGGCAGTCCAGTATTAAAAACGGAATCTATAAAATCAGATAAGGCAGAAGAGATCGATAACATTACATCAGAACTTCTAATATCATTAGGGTAAGTGACAACAAAACATCTATTCACGTTGGTGTGTAGAATGTATGAATCTGGGCAATATACTGTCTGACTTTCGAAGTAATATGATCCACATAACTCTGAGGACAGCAAGAGCTAAGAAGTGCTAGAATTATCGCAAAATCAGCTTAACATATTGTTGACAAGAACAATATACAGAAGAACAGAAAAGAAAATTGAGGATAAGTTAGATGACAATCAGTTTGGCTTTACGAAAGGTAAAGGTGTCAGAGAGGCAATTTTGACGTCGATAATGGAAGCAAGATTAATGAAAAATCAGCACACCTTCAGAGTATTTGTCGACCTAGGAAAAGCGTTCGAGAATATAAAATGGTGCAAGATGTTCGGAACTTCGAAAAAAATTAAGGTGAGCTGTAGGAAGAGACGGATAATATGCAATATGGGAATAGTAAACATGGACGATCAAGAACGAAATTCTTAAATTAAAAAGGGTGTAAGACAGAGCTGTAGTATTTCGCCCCTTCTGTTCAATCTGTATATCGAAGAAGCAATGATGGAAATAAAACAAAGTTTCAGGAGTGGAATTAAAGGTCAAGGTGAAGGGTTACCAATGATACGATTCACTGATTATAATGCTATCCTGAGTTAAAGTCAAGAGGAATTGCATGGTGTGCTGAATAGAATGAACAGTATAATGAGTACAGAGTATGAATTGAGAGTAAATTGAAAAAAGATGAATGTAATGAGAAGTATCAACATCTACATCTACATGGATACTCTGCAAATCACATTTAAGTGCCTGGCGGAGGTTTCAGAAATGGCAACAGAAAAGAGTACGGCGAGAAACTTAATATCAGGCTGATGGTCACGAAGTATATGAAGTTAAGTAATTCTGCTACCAAGGCAGTAAATGAAATAACCAATGATGGACGGAGCAAGAAGGACAGCAAAAGGAGCCTAGCACTAGCAAAAAGCGTATTCCTGACCAATAGAAGTCTACTAGTTGCAAACATAGGCCTGAACTTGAGGAAGAAATTTCAGAGAATATATGTTGTGAGCACAGCACTGTATGGTAGTGGAACATGGACTGTGAGGAAACCGGAACAGAAGAGAATCGAAACATTTCAGATTTGGTGCTACATACGAATGTTGAAAATTTGGTGGATTGATAAGAGAAGAGGAGGTTCTGCAGATATATGGCGAGGAAAGGAAGGTGTGGAAAGCACTGACCTGGAGAAGAGCCAAAATAATAGGTCATCTGTTAGGACCTCACGGACTGACTCGCGTGGTACTAGAGGGTGCTGTAGAGTTTAAAAACTGTAGAGGAAGACAGAGAGTGGAATACATCCAGGAGATAATTGAAGACGTGGGTTGCAAGTGCTACATTGGGATGAAGAGATTGGCACAGAAGAGAAATTCGTGGGGAGCTGCATCGAACCAGTCAGAAGACTGATGACACACAAAAAAAGGGGGGTAGCAGTGTTAATTACCTTGCGCCGAAAGTAAGTAAGTAATTCTGTGAGGCTAAAAATACGTTTGGTGCAATAATAAATAAAAGAAGTAATAATGTGTTGGTGACAACATAGAGAAGGGGTTATATTTGAAGTTTGCATTCACATGCACTGAACAGAATTTTTATGCGGCGTAAGGTTTGCCCTTAATCCCATTCAAAAGTGCCGTGGTATTAGTACACGGGTTTCATAGTTTCCTTTACAATTTTCTTTCGTTATTTGAACTTGCCTTAAACCCGTGAAGAAAAGAATGGAAGTTTATTTCGGTTCTTGGCGACAGATGTCTAAACATATACTTAGCATTTTTCCCCATAGAAAAATATGTGATAAGCCCACTACCTGTTCATATTATGTCATCTTTCTTCCAATAAATTATATTCCGACTTCCTAGTAAGCCAGAGTTGAAATTTCTCCAAAATCATGGAATAAAACTACCGTATTTCTCTTGTTCATTACTTTTCCAGCGATTTTCATTGGACAGATTATTCTTTATAATATGCAAGCCCACATACATGAATTACATTTTGCCACTCTTTTTGGGGCATTTATGTATAGGTGTCCACGACACGACGGAATAAATTTTACGCAAAAGAAGGATCCCTGAAATATAGTTGATGTAAAACCATTTATCCCATCACTATTATTCAGCTTGTGCAATCAGTTAGAGTCGTTATCTTCTTCATTTTAAAGAGGTTTACTAAAATGCTGCAATGGCATTCCATTCAACACAGATACTTGTAACGTAGCTTTCTTTTGTGAATAAAAATAATCGGGTGCCATTTTTGGCCGAGAGGCCCCAAGTGGAAAGTTCGGCCGCCGGCTACCCGTCTTATTTCAGGTCACGCCAGATTGTGCGTCTTGTGTGTCGGTGATGATGAAATGTGATGAGGACAACGCAGCATCCACTCCACGAGCGGAGAAAATCTCCAAACCAGCCGTGAATCGAACCCGGGCCCGCTGCTTGGTTGGCAAGCACGTTACAACTCAGCTAAGCAGGCGAATATTACCTAAGAAAATCACATTGGTTGGAGTATCTGCCTAAAAAAGAGTTACTCGAATTGTTATTATGATACTATTACCTGGACCTGAATACTACCCGAAAACTGTATACAATGAACCGATACACAGGCAACTCTCTCTCTCTCTCTCTCTCTCTCTCTCTCTCTCTCTCTCTCTCTCTCTCTCTCTGTATACATCTCTCTCTCTCTCCCTCTCTGTCTCGCTCTTTCTCTCTCTCTTTCTCTCTCTCTCACACACACAAACGCACACGCACACATACACACACACACACACACACACACACACACACACACACACAGACACACAAACAACCGCCCCCCCGCTCCCCCCCCCCCCCCCCACACACACACATACCACTGAATTTGTATATTAGTATAATTCTTGGCTCATGAATAAGTGTAATTATATTAACGTAAATTAGCCCTGAAGTATGACCCCTCTAGACAGTGTCCCTCTCTCCTTATCAACGTACAAATCCCATCCTACTAGCATGATGACTGTAATTACATTTCTTTAATGTATTTCAGTTTGCGCCAATAGCAGCATCAATCATTGACCGTTACTGTTAATAATAAAAAAAATCTCAAGAAATAGAACAAATGCGCCTATCACTAAAGATTCTGTCGTGGCAAAAACAGTAGACTAAAAGTATTATAGCTGATTCGCCTGACAATCCCAATTTGTTAGTGTATACACATGGAGTACACTATGGTCGTTCCGGAGATATGCCTTCTCTATGTGTGGCAACGTTTATCTTGATAGTTAAGATGACCGGAATCAGCCAAAGCTGTCATTATTCTGAAATGTGCGTTTGCCCGAAGACATATCAATGTTGTCATTCGCCAGTTGCAGGCTTCATTTTTCTGGCAGGTATTGTAATTTTACGAACCGAACGAATAGTATCCCTATCGGTACCAGAGATTAAAGTGTCAAACGCTAACATAGCTTCTACAGTCATTGCAGTTGTTGGTAATGAGTGTGACATTTCTGTACTGTCGTGCACTGAAGTGCATGGTTTTTGAGTTCGTTATGCAGGAACATTGTACGTCAGTGGTTCTCTAAATTTCCGATTACTTGGACCTCATGTTTATTTGGAATGTGATCTGCCAGTGTGCAATACTATCTCAAAAGTAGTAATTAAAATTACCACTGACAAGAAAAGGAGCAAGAGAAATAATGCAGTAAGTAATCTATTCTTAAGATTGATGATCGTTGTACAGTGAAACAAACTTCAGTTGAAAATACAGTAGCTTACAGTAAAACAGTAACAAGGTAATAATACAGAAAATACAGTAACTCAGTAGAGTACAATACAGTAACTGACTGCTTTTTGGGGAACTCCACTTGATAAACAATGTTTTCAAATGTGGGTTCACTAATGTGAGGAATGAAATCCTTTGTAATTTTCCATAATTCCTTTTAAATCTGGAACAACTTTTATCACCATCAATCTTAGATCGGATTCCACCTTAAGATGATTTCCCTTTAAGATTTTATACTGCAAACATTAGAAAATGTCTGCTCACAGGAGTAAGCAGCAGGGAAAGATATCAACTTTCGCAGTGCCTTTTTAGACAATTCTTCATACTCAAAGACCATTATTTTTCAAGAAATTTCCACATGAGGTATTGCAGGATAGTTCTGTGTCAGAGGGATTCGTACCTTGTATGTCGTGGCTTGCTACATTGATGAAATTATTTCAAATCAATGTAGGAGAGGGAAATATTCTCGAGAAATTAGTGTCGTCCAAGTGTTTCGTGCAATTCAGCAGAGTTTTTCACCTAAAGAACTAATGAATACTTTAGAGACTGGAAATGGTGAATAGTTATTGTTTTGGACTCGTAACGCCCACGGCTGCAGTTTATTAATTGCAGCTGTAACTTTACTCTCAACCTGGAAGATATTAATATTTCTTTTATGTGTCTCAGTTAAGTTCGTTGAGAAAGGAGAATATGTACTCCAAATAGGCTAGTTTACGCACCGATCCAAATCACAAAGCTTCTCTCCTGAAAAGTAATGTTGCTTGTCTAAAAGGAACTAGCGCACTACGTCACGCTTCATGCCGAACATATTTCAAACCCTCAGGCCTTTTACTCGCTGATACAGTAATGGGTACACATTATTGAGGCGCTAAAGGTTTTACTCGTCTGTCTTCAAACCTTTAAAGGACTACTTCGTCCGTGGTGATAACTATTCATTTATCCCACGTATATCCTTGTTAATCATGAACTCATCACGTGCACAAAACACATAATCTGTCATTGCTCGAATCATCTCCGTATAGCGCAAAGTTTGTCATAAATTGTCTCTTTGCCCTCACAACGGATGAAAACCAACAGACTTGCTTTCCTTTCTATGTCTCCACTTTCATCAAGCTGTAAAGAATAAAATTTGTTACTCTGAATTTTATAAATTAATACTCCTTTCACACTGAAAGACTTATTGACAATCGTTCTTTCAATTGTATAGTTGGAAAGAGGAACTTTATCAGCTTCTTCACTTAGCATAATTTCAAACATAACTTTCGCAGCTAGTTGAATTTAATTTTCCGAAACTGTGTAGAGATTCCCAGATTTAGGAATTATCAGTGACATGTGACACGACGCTTTCGCGTATCTTCCACTCCAGTTTTTAACGTTACATTTTTACTGCGTTTCATCTCCCTGAGCTTGTTTATAAAAGAATCTATTCGCTGATCAACGTGTCTCCATGTTTATTCTCCAAATTTCTTCGAAGATTAATACGTTTCATGCTTTCGTTGCTCCGTACTTCACAGCACAAGACACATTCAGGCTGCTGGGTGTCATAGCTGCCTACGTATGTAAACTAATAACGAACGTAACCTTCACAATAATTGTGTAGTTTTCTCTTCTTTCCTTCACGTTTAATTGTAGTAGCTTGCGAACATGACGGCCCATTTTCAGAAGCATTGTCCGATTTAACATCAACAACAGTCTTTGGTTTCACCGCAGACGATTACAACCCTAGAACCACTGCGCACGCAATAAACATCACCACACAGAAGAACGTTGAGCAGCTCAGGGAACGAGTGGCTCGTGAGAGGGGACCGGACTGTATTCGTCATAAAAACCGTAAAATATGCATTAACATGCTTAAAAGAAGCATGAAAAGTGTCGAAGGTCAAATAATAAAAAGAAAAAAAACATGGTACTTACTGCGTGAATACTAAAAGTTCAACATTGCATATCAGTTACGAAGAAGAGCCCCGGCAACGTGAAAAATCGGTATATTTAGAGCGCCGATATCAATTTATGTATACTTTCTCGAAGAGGTTAGGAAAGGTACCCTTCTGACATTATTTTCTAAAAATTTGCAAAAATAGTGACGCATACAGTCTGTCAAGAACTGTTCCTCTTTTGCTATTGTTGACCGTAACAAGTTGATGCGATACGAGTGAGTCGCCGCTTAACAGTCGATATCAAGGGAACCAACTTCGACATATATCGCACGGAGAGGGGCACGCTCAAAAACTTCGTGATATTTTATTTAAAAAATAACAACATAGAATTATGATTTTTTTTGGACAGCATTAACTTTTATTTAGTGCTATTGGACCAAAGCAACAATTAAAATGTATTTTACACTTTTCTACTAGTATTAACATAAATGACCATGTACTGTTCTAATTGTTCGGTAGTAAGAGGGTGTTTCCGATCACTCGAAGCATTTTTCCAAGCAGAAAATGACGTAACTGGGCAGTACTAGAATTTGGGTGAAATGTTGGCACTTATTATTTCTGTAAAAGTTCATCCAACCCATTAATAAAACTATCAATTTGCCACATGGGTTCAAACCCTGGGTTATAGTTTAAAATGTTTTCAAACTTTTCTTTGAATTTTCTTGGGAATACCTCCGGAACTGAGGAATTCATTAGAATAATTTTATTCATTAAGTGAATAGACTGATTCAACGTCAAAACGTTAGGCTTAAGCTTTTTAATACTTGCAGGTATATGGGAAAAGTAAAGTTCTAGTCACATAAATGTCTTTTTCAGTACCAGAATCATTAAAAACCTTGCACTGACAAACTGCCAAAGCCTCTCCTCTATCGAAGTCGTTTACTACCTCTTTAATTGCCTCTGATTGTTCGTTGTGAAACAACACAGCTTCTACTGGTTCGGGATGTAAAGGCACATTTAATATATTTTCTTCGTAAATCTTCAGCAAGACGATGTATTACTTGAGCAAAGCACGCCGCGTGACTCGAATCGGGATAAAATACTCACAGGGCTTTTCCTGCTTTGATCAGAAAGGGAGTACCATGTGAAATAAAATAAACATCCTTTCATGTGCAGAATATTCTGGATATATTTTTCTAATACTCTCATTTACATATCTGGCGATCTTAGAATGATCTACTTTTTCCTGTTCTCTACAGGACGCTAAATAGGAAGAAGAAGGCTTTTCTTTTAAAGCACTAACAATTAAATTTAGAGTTCAACTGCTGCAATTGTCTGTAGTTTTTTCAAATGAAATCCATATAATGCTGTCCTTGAGTTCATTGCGTATTTCTTCCAAAACATTTACGTAAATTGTCGGTATATAACTACAACGTAATGTTGATTTATCTGGTACATTTTGATTAAAGCAATATTTGTGCATGATGCCCTTAAGGATAGGGTTTGTAAATTTGTCAAGACGAATATTGCTTGCAATGAACGCCTCATGTAGATCCATGTTAAACAAACTGTTTTGGATACGTTTCAACATACCCCCACTACTGCAACTTACTGATGTAAGACGTTGTTGTCGTGGCCCTTTCTTTTGCATTCCTGCGGCATGAAGACTTGTCTATTTGAAATTTTTTTTTATTTTTTATTTTGTACGAAACGCTTTGCTCGCAAACTCAACAGTATGAAACAGTTCCGTCATATATAAATATTACAGTATGGTCAGCTAACCACGAAAAGACGTTCCTTTTTTCAGGCTGCATGGCACACAGCATGCTACACACTACACTTCGTAAACAAGATCAATTTTTAGAAGTAAATAGACAGCTAAACTGCAACAAGGACGTGTGACTAAAAGCTTGAGTAGTTTAATTTAATTATTGCCGTCACGTACGGTATGACAGCGGAAGGGATTAACGGGGAAAGCGCGCGCAGGAGCATTGATTCCGTCTGACTGTTCCTGTTTCTCTGTTATAATGATATCGCTAGGCAGTGGTCTTTCGGTTAGCGATTGCACACAGTTCTAGGTCGCGGTCAGTCCGTAAGACATCAGAACTAGGTCGACTTAGATACCACCCGTCTAAATTTCTAAAATATTGTAAACATAGAGCGAAAACATGCATCGTCACAAATTTTTAGTTTAATCATGCAATAACCAGTGAAAAGGAGCTAAATATGGAAATGAATATCAACATGCAGAAGGATATAATAGGTTGTCTACTGTTGACAAATCAGTGTGCATGTATCTGCTCTTTATCCCTCACCACACACGTGGCACGTGTCATGCCATGAATACAAGACATTTAAGACTGTCTCTAGTAACGTAAACGGAGGTTCCTTGGACCCAAGAAGTGAACATTTTTGTATATTTAGTACCACATCATAGTCTAAAACCATTAATTATGCCGATATCCTAAATTCTTTTATATTTGTGATATTTTTCTAGCAGATTACTCTGCTTCAGCCCAAACTTTATTTTTTGTATGTGAGTAAACAATTATTCTAATATGGGTCCAAGTAACTCCAGGGTTTGGCTCTCATGAACCCACGCATTAGTGTCCTTATAAAAAGCAGTTTAAAGGTGCATCCGGTCCAAGTACGACCTGGGCTCTGGAAATAAGAACATTTACAGATATTTTGGTGTGAAGAATGTTCATTTAATTTGACATTTCACTGCAAAATATCCAAAAAATTCATAATAAACTGTATTCACTGGTTTACACTGTTGTAAATATTCATAGTAATAAATTATCGTGCACAATAAACTTAGTTTATGGTCACTGAAAACAAAACCATTTCTAATTAAAGTTGGTGGGTAAATTTTTCTTTTAATATCACATCACTTGTAGAGTAAAATGTCCTTTTCTGAAGTCCATGCCCAGGCTTTCCTTTTCGGTGTCATGCAGTCAACAATGGCGCCGTTGTCACATATTGTTATTACTTGACCTGTAATAAAACATTATTCCAAGCCACAAGAACAAACTCCTGCTCTTGTAAGGAACCTTTTAGCATTTCTTCGTCTTCTTTATTTTCGTCCTCTGCGAATGGGTGGCATACAAATTTCACGTTAAGAAGAAAGTAAGTCGCTTTCTCCGGAGTCCTTCAGACTATAAGCTTCCTCGTCCGCAGATGTTGACTCATCACATGATTTTTTCGTGGAGTTTGGTTTTTTCTTCGAAGACACTTTTCTCTGCAGCTGTTTTTATTGTACGTTCATTTCTTCTTCGCCTTTTAGAAGATGAAGTTTCTTCTTGTTCTGGCTGAATATCAGAGACACGAATGCTTTTCCCTGGTAAAACTTAGATTTTTCTTTTCCTAGCCTGGGGCTTTATAAACTCACACCTCTTTTCTTGAAGGTGATCTAAGAACACGTCTCCAACAAGGTCTAAGTTTATTGATCTATCTTGTTTCAGAAAAAGAGTTAGAGCTCATCCTTATTTGTGGGAACAATGCCAGTTTTCTTAAAACCTGCTTTCAAATTGCTTGGCAACCTAGACTCCATCTCGTTTAATACACTTTTTAGTATCATGGGGAATTGATCTTTTGGCAAAGATGCTGATTTCTTTCCAGCTTCAGACTGTTTGCATTTGGTTAAAATCTCTCTCCATTAAGCTTTCAAAGGCTTTTTGTAGGCTACATCGAGGGGCTGTGTCATATGTGAGGAGTTCGAAATTTGTTTTTCACACAGCTTAACAGCATTTAAGCTGATATGAGATGATCAACTATCTCCAATTATAATCTTAGTGCCTTCTTGTTTTTTCAGCACAGGCAGGAGTTGGACGATAAACCAATCTTCAAATATTGCATGGTCAATCCAACCATGCTAACTTCGGTTGTACCTAGCACCCACTGGTCCATTTTCTGTCCATGTTGTCCAAAGGAGTTCTGCTTTATATATTACGTATGGAGGGAGAGATGATCTGCAGCATTGCCACAAAATATGACAGTCACGTTAGTCTTTGTGGAATTTATCATCCTCTCTGTATATTTGCTACCTGAGAGACATATTATCTTCTAACGATCAGGATAAACAGACATGCAAGTTTCATCGTAATTGTAGATGTTATCTGGCGGATGGTCTTTAGTCAAAGCACTCAGGTTTTCAAAATACTCGGCAATTACTGATTCATCGGTGGCAGCACGAGCCCTTTTTAAGTTGTTTGCAAATCTGACAGAGGAATGGGGAAACCTCTTCAAAAACAATTTTACCCACTGAGTACCAGTGAGATTGTTTCGGAAACATTGCACTGTTCTTCCATGCATTGCGAGGTACTACTTAACAATGAAACGTATGTCCATTCCATCCACGGGAAATCCGAAATCGCAAATTTTATCCATGTGGCTTGCGAAAGCCTGCTCTCCTTCATAATTAAAAATGGCCGGATGTCCTGGTTTATTCATGTGGTCATTCTTCAGTCTCCTTTTTATCGTAGACTTACTTATTTTGAAGTGTTCTGAAGCCACTCGTTGAGTCATTTCTTCAGACCTTCTTGCATTTTAAAATTCTTGCAATTTTTCTGTTGTGAAATCAGCATACGTTCTGCTCCCAGGAGATCTTTTGTAATTTCGAGTCATTTTTTAACTCCAGACCTGCAAATAAGTAAACATCAACAGTGTACCAATGATTTGATAAAATAAATAGTCAAAATTTAAGGATATACATCATTTTGCAGTGAAATTTAGAAGAGTGCAGTTTTAAATATAATACTTGGGGCTACTTGAATTCACTGCTGGCCTGGGGTCCAAGTAACCCCATTATTAGGTTATAAGCATTCTGTTCCACAAATATAACTATTTTACTGGGCGTTCTTTATCTACAGAATTAGAACAATAGTTATTTTGGAATGTGTATAAAACGTAAATTTTACTTCATCTTACATGCAACTCCAGTGGAAAGCTCAGTGCAAGTGAAAGTTTACGGCAGTGACACTCCTTGGTTTCACCACACAGCAATGTAACGTTAGCTGTGAGAAGGCGCGAAAAGCATAGGCAATGCAGAGGGCACTGGGCGCTAGCTAGTGCTGCTACCTGTAAACAAAATGGTCAATCAGCTGTGTACGTGCACGCCCAGGACTGATTTAAAACAGTTTTTTGATTTGGGTCCAAGTTACACCTTAGGGCTCAAGTAACCTCAGTTTACAGTACCTATTGTCTCTGGTAAATCGTTTTACCCCGTTTCTTGTCTGACGGAACGTTCAAAGGGAAAAACATGACTAACACCATTCGTTGATATTGGAGGTGTGTGGTAACGTCATACTTAAATCCTACTGGAGTTAAGAAGACAAAGAAAACGTGCGTTGGAAAGCTTATTGTTGTATCTAGCTTCGGAAATGCCGGAGGCTAAAGCTGTAAAAAGGTGATAAAAACTTGAAAAGGTGAAGAGCAGTTAAACCATGTTTTTATTTAGTAGCATTATCTTTCAACTGTTGAACAGAGAAAGGTATCGACTGAAGTTTTCCTTTGTCGCTTAACAATACAACAAGTTCGAAGTTTTTTTAAATATATTTAGTTGATAGTCATGGAAAATTAAAGAAGAAGAATATTTTTGCTTCAGCAATAATACGACCTAAGCCAGTATTATTGTTTCAGACTTGTAACTTTGCTGGAAGGTAAGTGGATAAAAACCAACGCTGTGTGTGTATGTTATTTTGATATTTTTAATCTTTTCACATAATGATTGAATCAAAGCAAAGTTCTTATTTCTCGATTGTGATATATCTTCCAGTACAATTTTACATTAACCGCACCGAATTTAAGTCAAGAGTTACACGCAGTAGCGTCTCTAGGATCATATTTTATGTGGAATTTCTCATCGCTTTTTTTAAATTCCCCAGAATGGGAGAGAGGGAATGCCTGGTGTTTACAAGAGTATGAAGTTATAAGATTTGGTTGTGGTTGACAGGAAAGCCAACACAGGGTTACTAAAGGAGGCCGAAGTGCACGCATCTCAGCTCACGCAGGCTGGCGTGAGGTCTGGAACATCACAAGGGAAATAGAATTGAGAGAAAGGGACGTAGCTGGTGGAATACTTAACTTTAATCTATTAATGACGAACGTCACTCTTAACATTACATGATTCACAGTATCAATAGTAACAAATAATGGCACCTTGCTAGGTCGTAGCAAGTAACGTAGCTGAAGGCTATGACAACTATCGTCTCGTCAAATGAGAGCGAGAAGTCAGTGAACCATCGCTAGCAAAGTCGGTTGTACAACTGGGGCGAGTGCTAGGAAGTCTCTCTCGACCTGCCGTGTGGCGGCGCTCGGTGTGCAATCACTGATAGTGGCGACACGCGGGTCCGACGTATACTACCGGACCGTGGCCGATTTAAAGGCTACCACCCAGCAAGTGTGATGTCTGGCGGTGACACCACAGATTTCTTTTTTTAAAAAAAAATAGAAGGAAAAGAAACTAAAAGGAAAACTAGAACAGGCGATAGGGATGTGAGCTGTCAGCCACTTGAAGTTTAAATCCATGAAATTTCGAGAGATTGTAGAGTTAATATACAACTTCTTTTGCAAAAGTGCTCTAACAAAGAAGGAAATTCTCACAGCTGAAGAAATCCTATATAACGGGTGACCGTTTTCAGGATAGAATTTACGAACATAGGTGCAGTTTCTAATTGCTTTCTTTTTAGTAACTGAACAAAATACTTCTTGCATAACAGTTGTGAGTTTCTTTTTATTACAGCACATTTAAATTTTTAGACGCAGCTAGGTCCCGCAGGCCACCGTGGAGATTCACGGACCCCATTTTAACAAGCACTGCATGTCGTCGTTCCTATACATATTTTACAGAGTTTACCTTCACATTTGTTACAGAACATCCAATATCGATAGTAGTTCCACATGAGGACTGATAAACTGACTTGAATTCCGTATCTCGTATTATATTGTACCTATTAAGACTATGTATGTGCTTGATAATGACTTCACAGTCGAAATTGGCTAACAGCAACAAATAAAGAATACAATTTTGTACCTTACAACGGACAATATTTTCTTGTATTGAGAATTGTGACGTTTCACACGTAAAATCACAAATCCAGTAATACATTTGCGACAGTAGTATATAAGCACGCAATCAAATTACAAATCCCTTGTGAGGAACGATCTTAGAAACGTTTTGGAAATCTATAAACACGGTAACAGTTTGAGATCGCCTGGTGATAACGAGCATTGCTTTGTGTGAATAACGTGCCGGTTGTGTTTCACAAGAAGGATATTTTCTGAACACCATCTGATTATCTCATCCAGGCATTTGATAATGTTGGATATCAGTATATATTCCAAAACCCTACTATAAATCGATGTCAATGAAATGTGTCTGTAACTCAGTATTACTATTTCGTTTCCTTTACAGTAATGTGACACGTGCAATTTCGAAGGCTTTAGGTAGGAATATTTCATCTAGGGAGAGATTGAACATGAGACTTGAAAATGGAGCTACACGCCAGCACTCTCTGAAAGGCATCTAAATGAAATGCACTATGGTTTGGGAGATTTGCCTTCATTAAGAGACTTAAGCTGAATCGCCACAAAGATGGTACTTGTATCTGCTTCCAAATTATTCATGTCGGTACCTGCTCTTCTATTTACCACATCTTCTTTAGTGAAAGAATTTCTGCAAACCGTGTTTAATAACTTTGCTATAGCGGCACTGTCGTCGGTAACATTACCATTCACGTCACGCCGTAATTGTATTGATAACGTCTTCAGTGTGACTGGTATATTTTACATCAGACCAGTATCTCTTCGGCTTTTCTGACAGATTTTCAGACAGAGTTCTGTTTTGCTTGTCGCATTGAAGTCCACGCTAAGATTAAAGAATCTGCCACAGTGGCCAATCATGGAGGCGCTGCGATCTGATACATCTAGCATACTTTCGGCGTTACTTCTGCAAAAATATCGTGACCTGTTATTTTTACCATGGGCAACCTCGCAAATTGCCTGTCATTTAAAGAACTTCATTTATTCCCGCAACTACATCACTAGAATAATTTATGCAAGTCTGCTATACTCATTTTAGCTAATCTTTACAACCACAGTAGCAGCCTCTATGCTCGGTCACTGAAATAATTCTGCGTCTTCGAGAAGTCAGTTTGTTTATAGCCAATGGGGATCATTCGGAAGTTGTACCTCATGAAGTCATTTCTGTTTGTAAGAGAATTGGTCATTGCTGTTGGAGACTAGTCTCCATATTCAGTTCATGGTGTGTTTGGCTGGAAGGCTGCCTTTGTCTGGCGTAAGCACTGATGCTGCGGAGACTTTGCAATGAACAGAGACCTTGATGAGCTCATTTCAATTTGCGCTACGTACTTTGTAATGTTGAATAAGAATAGTCTACCTCTTTTCCCCTGATGCAGGCACAAACACAAACAAACTCTCTCTCTCTCTCTCTCTCTCTCTCTCTCTCTCTCTCTCTCTCTCTCTCTCTCTCTCTCACACACACACACACACACACACACACACACACACACACACAGACTTACTATCTTAATTCAGCGCAGCGGAAAAGGATTGGGTTTGTGTTCCTAATACTTGTGTGGAGACAGAAGATGCTCCCAGCAGACTGGAAGAAGGGAGTAATTGTTCCGATCTTTAAGAAGGGAATTAGAAAAGAGTGCAAGAACTATCGGGGAACAGCACTGATGAGTCATAGTGCAAAGACTTTTGAGAAAATTTAGGAAATACGAATTCGGGCAAAATTAGGAGCGATGAGCGACATGGCTTCAGAGCAGGAAGGTCTACGGTGGAGCTAATTCTTTCTGTAAGACAACTGGAGGAACAGCATCATGAATATGGAATAGATCTACTAATGACCTTCTTGGACATTGAAAAAGCGTATGATAGTGTACGTAAAAGTAAATTGTGGCAAGCTATGGATAACAGAGGAGTACCAAAACAGATTATCTGGAGGTTAAGGGAAATGTACCATGGAAGTACGAGCTGTGTGAAAGTGGGAGGAGAGAAATCAGCTTGGATTGAACAGAAGAATGGCTTGAGGCAGCGAAGTGCACTTTCACTGTTACTCTCCATTGTAGTGATGGATGCTATAATGAGTACAGTTGCACATGAAGGAAAGGTGAAAGCTATGATGTTTGCAGATGATCTGATTATTTGGAAGAATAAGGAGCAGAAAGTACAAGAGCAATTGGACGTATGGGGCGAAATGTAGTATAAGTAAGAATGAGATGATTATCACAACAAGAACGAAGGAGAGAGGAAGAACTGGAATATCAACTGATGCGGAACGAATGAGGAGAGTTTTAAATGCCTACGAAACCTCATATAGGAAGATGGAAAAAACGACAGAGGAATCAACGACGTAGGGAGAAAAGCGGAAGCATTTCGAAAGAATGTCAGAAGCCTGATATGGAGCAAGGATGTACCTCAAAGCAGCAAAACGGTTGTATACCGGTCATACTATATCCCGATCCTGACACGTGGATCCGAATCCCTGGTTATGAAGGGAAGAGAGGGAAGCAAAGTACAAGTTAGTGCGATAAAATTCTTGAGGGCAGTATTGGAGTGACAAAGAGAGACAGGTTAAGAAGTGAGAGGGTCACAGAGCTAATGAAGGTGGAACCGTTACAGTAGGAGATAGAGAAGTCAAGGCTGGGATGGCATTATAAGCGAATGGAGGAGGATACCCAGGAGGATACACGAAATGAGACTGGAAGGAAAAAAACCATGAGTAAGACAGAGACTCCGATGGCTGAAAGAAGTGGAGAAATGTGTCCTGTCCAGAAAAAAGGAGAACACTGGACCAAAGTGAAGACGGAGAGATGGTAGCAATACAGAAGACGATGGAGAGGCTTATGTTCCAAACGGACCTGGCCAGAGGCTGGAAACTGTTCAAGATGATAATGATGACCTATTACTTGGACACGGCGCAGTGAGTGCTGACTTGTAAAGGACCCAAGATTTAAGGGAACATGTGTTACCTATTTGCTTACAGCATCCAGCAACGCGATGACTAAGTTTCCTCAGTTTTGTAGCTCTTATTTGAGAATGTAAGGAATTTCTGAGCCATCTCAGTGAAATTGTAATACGTGAACGTCGCCTTACGTGGCAGTATAATACTGAGATGACGAAAGCTGTGAGACACTTCTTACTATCGTGTCGGACCTCCTTTTGCCCTTCATAATGCAGTAACTCAAAATGCCGTGGACACAGACAGGCGCTTGACGTACCATGCAGAAATACTGAGCCATGCTGCCTCTATAGCAGTCCATAATTTCAAAAGTATTTCCGGTGTAGGATTTTGTGCACGAACTGACCACTCGGTTATGTCTCACAAATGTTTGACGGGTGGCCAAATAATTCGCTCGCACTCTCCAGAATGTACTTCAAACCAATAGCGTACAATAGAGTCCCAGGGAAATGGCTCATGGTCATCCACAATAGAACCATCACTATTTGGGAACATGAAGTCCATGAATGGCAGCAAAGGGTCTCCCAGTGGCAGAACACAGCCATTTCCATTGAGTGATCGGTAAAGTTGTGCCAGACGACCCACTCCATTCTATGTAAACACAGCCCCCAACACAATGGAGCCTTTGTCAACTCGCCCAGTGCCTTGTTGTCAACTAGGATCCACGGGTTCGAGGGGTCTATGCCAGACTCGAACCCTACCATCAGCTCTCACAGTTTTCCAGTCGTCAAGGGTAAAACCGATATGGTCACTAAACGAGAAGAGATACTGCAGGCGATGTCTGCTACCAAAGCTATTCGCGTCGCTTGTCTACGGCCATAAACGTTAACGCCAAAATTCCTCGCACGGACTTGTGAGATATGCTACTGATACGTCTCACCTTGATTTCTGCGGTTATTCCACACAAGGTTGCATGTCTCTTAGCCCTAAAAACTCTACTCAAAAACCACTTCAATCGGTCATTAAGTGGAAGCCGTCGGCCACTGCTGTCTTCGTGGCGAGAAGTAATACCTGAAACTTGGTAGTCTCGGCACACTCTTGCCGTTGTCGATTTCAGAATATTTGATTTCCTAAGGATTTCCGAAATAGTATGTTCCATGCGTCTAGTTCTAAATACCATTTCACGTTCAAAGTCAGTTATTCCCATCGTTCGGGCATAATCACGTCGGAAACGTTTCCACATGAAATACCTGTGTACAAATGACACCTCTGGCAATGCACTGCTCTATTACACGTTGCATACGAGGTACTACTGCCATCTTTATGGGTGCTTATCGCTGTACCATGACTTCTGACAGCTCAGCGTAATATGCGAAATTATCATCACGGTATACAGGGTGTTAAAAAAGAAAAACCTTTTAAAGTTGCTCCATGGTAGTTCGTGCTGAGTAATAACTGTTAAGAAAAAATTCGTGACGTTGGGCCTTTTCCTAGCTAATTAGCATTGGAAGTAGCCAGTGAAGCCGTAGCGTTCCAGAATTGAGGCAGTCACATCGTCAGTCGTTTTCATAGCGTAGATTATAATGCACGAGAGTGCTCAGTCTTTGGCACAGGTTCGATCTTTTCAACCGTCCCGTCTCAAACTTTTGTATCACTGTCTTCTTCCGTCTTACGGAACCAATCTCAGCACGGGTTTGGCGGCTCCGCTCCTGACGGACCGTTGGAATTTTCTCGCGACTGCATACCTGGCTAACGTCAGTGTTAATTGACTCGGAAACGATTCTACGTATAGAATTTTTTTCTTAACAATTATTTCTCAGCACGACCCAACCAGCAACACCCTTACAAGATTGGGATTTCACTCTGCAGCGGAGTGTGCGGTGATATGAAACTTCCTGGCAGATTAAAACTGTGTGCCGGGCCGACACTCTAACTCGGGACCTTTGCCTTTCGCGGGCAAGTGCTCTACCAGCTGAGCTACCCAAGCACGAGTCTTCACATGTTTACATCTGCCAGTACCTCGTCTCCTACCTTCCAAACTTTACAGAAGCTCTCCTGCGAACCTTGTAGAACTAGCACTCATTTTGGAAACATCCCCCAGGCTGTGGCTAAGCCATGTCTCCGCGATATACTTTCTTTCAGGAGTGCTAGCTCTGCAACGTCTTACAAGATGTTCAGACAGGCTGTGACCTCTGTGCAAATCGTGCTGACAGGATTCGCACATTTTATCTTGCTACATACAGTTGACATTCACATATTACCTGTTCACTTAGGTAGTCCACAGATTGTTTACATTGTTAAGTAACAGTTAGATAACTTAGGAAACATCACCATCTGATTGCTGGAATGTGTAAGCAGATAGCTACCATATGTTTACTTTAACTGACCGACCTCTACATGTCAGTGCTTACTGTGCAACATCCAAGTACTGGGTACGCAAACCCATTTCTATTCCGTTGCGCTCAATTACAAAAGAACATCTCTCTCTCTCTCATCTCTCTCTCTCTTTCTCTCTCTCTCTCTCTCTCTCTCTCTCTCTCTCTCTGTGTGTGTGTATGTGTGTGTGTGTGTGTGTGTGTGTGTGTGTGTGTGTGTGTGTGTGTATGTGTGAGAGAGAGAGTATTTATTTTCAACTTAAGATATAGTTTTTAAATGGTTTTTATGAGGTATGAGAATACTACAGTTGGTGTAAGTTGCCGGCCGGCGTGGCCGAGCGCCTCTAGGCGCTACAGTCTGGAACCGCGCGACTACTACGGTCGCAGATTCGAATCCTGCCTCGGGTTTGGATGTGTGTGATGTCCTTAGGTAAGTTAGGTTTAAGTAGTTATAAGTTCTAGATGACTGATGACCTCAGAAGTTAAGTCCCTTAGTGCTCAGAGCCATTTCAACCATTTTTTTGGTGTAAGTTGAAGTCTACTGGTCTGATTATCACTACTTAGGCGGGTAGTCTTTGCTTTTTTTAACACAAAACACAACTTTGAATCTGTTCTGTTATTAATTTATGCCTGCGTTACATTTTCCTCTTATCTGAAAAAAAATTTAACACTGCATATTTGTAGGACTTCATTTCCAAAACATTCAGCTCGGAATCAAATAGGAACGTTGCTTACCGCTGATGAAGGTTCTTACTTAGGCAGAAAAGTAGATACTTACACGCTGTTACGCTATTTCACGTGATTTAAAGTGCACTTTCTTGACAGTAGCCTTCAGTTTTTCTTTGAAAATATGTTTGTAGTATATGTGGTGCAAGGCCATTAAACCATAATATTGATAGGGAGACTATATCAGAAATGCTGGAATATCACAATAACTGTGAAATACTGGTGGTCACTTCACTGAAGTGCACAACAGGCAATTCATTGCAGAAAATCTGTATTAGATGCTTGAAGGTGAAGAGTGAAAGGAAATTCAGCTAATGGACACATAATTTGTACATAACGAAACATAACGAAACGTGATTTCTCGTTGCAACTTAAAGATATCAATAAATAATTTTCGTCTTGTAAAGTGAAATTACTTCACATTCGCATCACATGTTATTCTCTATTGTTGTTACTTCATAACGTACGCAAATGGTCATAAAAATACGCATGCTGAAAGTGTACGGACGGTTGATATTGAATTACTGACAAAAACACATTGAGGTTAATGCCTTGCTTGAAAAACCTAATATTTTCCTTCTCATTGGACTTTACAGTATTCGATCAGTTCTCCGCGTTGAATTCCATTGCGTATGGGAGCGGGAAACTAGAGTGGAGAACTACGTCTTGATACAGCAGCATCAATCGGCACAACTTATTAAAATGTATGTCTTTCATTCAGTGTATACTGTATTCAGAACTATGGAATCAGTGCGTGTGATATTATTTGACTGGCGTATTGATATTTTTGTCGTCGGTATTTATAGTATGATAGAAAACAACGGGAAACGAAGAGAAATTTCACTTGTACGATAACGGTTCACAGGTTGGCAAACGCATGTGGACAGTGATGGAGACGGATGCTACGTCAGAAATAGCGAGGCGGCTTCGTTTGATGGCATCACGGCTGGCGTTCGATAAGGGCCAGAGGGGAGAAGTGGGGGTGGGGGGCGAGAGAGAGGGTAGGGAGCAGGGGGCGCTATTCCTGGCAGGCACGAGAGGCGCTCCAGACCCAGAGTTCTGTCTGCCCGCCCTAAGGGCTAAGGGCCCGACAGCACGCGAGCCAATCCGGAAGCTAGCAGCGGAGGCAGACTTCACGTCATCCCTTGGCGGCTGCTGCTAACGCGAAATCAGCCAGCGACAGCAACAGAAAATTGTCAGCGCTGATACACGACAAAAAAGAACTGTTCATGCTGGACAAGATATATTCATCGTGTGGTAAAGTCCAATGGGAAATAGGGGCGCCTACATATGATAGTACAAAACAAGGCGAAAGGGTTTCCTACACTAGGATCATATTTTTGTTTGTTCGAATACAGTGTTAATGCTGGCGTAACAAAATATGAGTGTCACACTGAAAGTCATGGGCAACCCATTGTCAAATTTCCTAATTCCAACAATCTAACGATATGGCTGTAGGATAGGAAACTAAAGACTTTCCACTACATGTGTCCATGTTGTGACGTGATCAGCGTCCATCAGGTGACCACAGACAGTACATGAAAAACGGCAGACATCGATGTTCCGTTACGCAGGGTTTTTCATTGAATTTGTTGTTACGGAGAGGAAATCTTCTGCTGAAAGTTACCTCAGGCTCCAAACTTCTACGTGCCTGTGAAGAAATGTACATGGGAGCTACCAGCTTCTCAAAGATGGCAGACGAGTATCCAGTATGAGCCTCGCAGAGGTCGCCGGTGGAATGCTTCGACCTAACACAAAAGAAACAATTTGATAATAACAGACGTGTCGCAGTGAATCATATCCCTGCAAAGCTAAGGATACAGAGGTATACAGTGCAAGGTACGAAATGAGCCAAAGCTTCGGTTATACAAAAATTTGTGCTCGTAGGGTTCCACGTTTATTGACCGAAGATTAAGTACGTCGGACAAGAAACCCTTGATGCGAGACTCTTCCACATGCTCCCTACAATCACGACTTGGTATCCTCCAATTGCCATATTTTCTGTTCTATAAAGGAACAGATGCGAGGACAACACTTCGGGACGGTGTAGAACAGTCCGTAAGTAGTTCATCAGTGTCTTCATACAGCAGAACAGAGTTTTACGTAAAGGTGTTTTCAAATTTGCAGAACGATGAGAAATACATGTGCAAAGAAATGGAAACTATGTTGAAAAGTGAGAGAAAAGTCTGTAAGTTACAGTGCTTGGTTCCTCAAAAAATAAATAAATAAATAAATAAATAAATAAAATACAATAAAATAAAATAAAATAAAATAAAATAAAATAAAATAAAATAAAATAAAATAAAATAAACATAAAAGTATTTAAAAATTGTTTGCTCATTACTTTCATTAGGATTTTCATATTAAGATTTTTATTTACTGCAGGGTCTTCATAAGGCATTCTACGATCGTTCGTCTCCTGCTGTAAAATGATCAACGAGTCACGTGGTTACGTTTTGCATATCGCCTGTTTATCTCAGACGTTCATGGATCTCAGCACCGTGGAAAGACAACACATTCACTATCACAGTAGCTTACACACTGTCCGCAGTAGTGGAAACTATTGGCAGAGGCAGAGAGTGGCGCTTAGTGTGCATGTGAATACCGGTTCGAGGGATAGTTCCCTAACGCAACAGTTATAATGAACAGTCGGAACAGCGTACTAGATGGAAAATCACATAAGTTTGACATACAATTTTAGTACAAGCAAGAAAATCGGAAAGGAATGTTGTTGTTGTTGTTGTTGTTGTTGTGGTCTTCGGTCCAGAGACTAATTTGATGCAGCTCTCCATGCTACTCTATCCTGTGCAAGAATCTTCCTCTCCCAGAACCCTCAATAAACTACATCCTTCTGAATCTGTTTAGTGTAATCGTCTCTTGGTCTCCCTCTACGATTTTTACCCTACACGCTGCCCTCCAATACTAAGTTGGTGATCCCCTGATGCCACAGAATATGCCCTACCAACCGATCCCTTCTTCTACTCAAGTTGTGCCACAAATTTCTCTTGTCCCCAATTCTGTTCAATACCTCCTCATTAGTTATGGGATCTACCCATGTAATCTTCAGCATTCTTCTGTAGCACCACATTCCGAAAGCTTCTACTCTCTTCTTGTCTAAACTATTTATCGTTCACGTTTCGCTTCCATACATGGCTTCAGTCCATACAACTACTTTCAGAAAAGACTTTCTGACACTTAAATCTATAAGTTAAATAATTCCTCTTCTATATAAATGCTTTGCTTGCCATTGCCATACTACATGTTATATCCTGTCTACTTCGACCATGAGCAGTTATTTTGCTTCCCAAATAGCAAAATTCATTTACTACTTTAAGCATCTCATTTCCTAATCTAGTTCCTGCAGCATCACCCGATTTAATTCGACTACATTCCGTTATCCTAGCTGTGCTTTAGTTGATGTCCACCTTATATCCTCCTTTCAAGACATCCTCCTTTCAGTTCAACTGCCCTTCCAGGTCCTTTGCTGTCTCTGACAGAATTACAATGTCATCGGCAAACCTCAAGTATTTTTTCCTTCTCCATGGATTTCAATATCTACTCCGAATTTTTCTTTTGTTTCCTTTACTGCTTGCTCAATATAGAGATTGAATATCATCATGGATAGGCTACAACCGCTGCTTCCCTTTCATGCCCCTCGACTCTTATAATTGCTTTCTGGGTTCTGTACAAGCCTTTCGCTCCCTGTATTTTACCGCTGCCACCTTCAGAATTTGAAAGAGAGCATTGCAATCAACATTGTGAAAAGCTTCTCTAAGTCTACAAATGCTAGAAACGTAGGCTTGCCCTTCCTTAATCTAGCGTCTAAGATAAGTCGTAGGGTCAGTATTGCCTCATGTGTTCGAACATTTCTACGGAATCCAAACTGATCTTCCCCGAGGTCAGATTCTACTAGCTTTTCCATTCGTCTGTAAAGAATTCGCGTTAGTAATTTGCAGCTGTGACTTATTAAACTGATAGTTCGGTAATTTTCACATCTGTCAGCACCAGCTTTCTTTGGCATTGGAATTATTATATTCTTCTTGAAGTCTGAAGGTATTTCACCTGTCTCATACATCGTGCTCCCTAGACAGTAGAGTTTTGTTAGGTCTGGCTCTCCCAAGGATGCCAGTATTTCCAATGGGATGTTGTGTACTTACGGGGCCTTGTTTCGACTCAGGTCTTTCAGTGCTCTGTCAAACTCTTCATGCCGTATCATACCTCCTATTTGATCATCATCCACATCCTCTTCCACTTCCATAATGTGGTTCTCAAGATTATCGCACTTGTACAGACCCTCTATATACTCCTTCAACCTTTCTGCTTTCGCTTCTTTGCTTATAAATGCGTTTCCATCTGAGCTCTTGATAACCATGCAGGTGGTTCTCTTTCCTCCAAAGGCCTCTTTAATTTTCCTGTTGGCAGTATCTATCTTGCCCTTAGTGATATACGCATCTACATCCTTACGTTGTCCTCCTGCCATTCCATCTCTAGCCATTTTGCACTTCCTGTCGATCTCATTTTTGAGACGTTTGTATTCTTCTTTGCCTGCTTCATTTACTGCATCTTTGTATTTTCTCCTTTCATAAATTATATTCCATATCTCTTCTCTTACCCAAGGACATCTATTAGCCCTCACCATTATACCATCGTGATCCTCTGCTGCCTTCACTATTTCATCTCACAAAGCTACCCACTATTCTTCTATTGGATTCCTTTCCCCCATTCTTGTCAATCGTTCTATAATGCTCTCCCAGAAACTCTCTACAACCTCTGGTTCTTTGAGTGTATCCATGTCACATCTCCTTAAATTCACACCATTTTGCAGTTTCTTCAGTTTTAATCTACAGTTCATGACCAATAGATTGTGGTCAGACTCCACATCTGCCCCTGGAAATGTTTTACAATTTAAAACATTTTCCATGAATCTCTGTCTTACCATTATATGATCTATCAGAATCTTCTAGTGTCTCCAGGGTACTTCCATGTATACAAACTTCTTTCATGATTCTTGAACCATGTGTTAACTATGATTAAGTTATGCTAAGAGCAAAATTCTACCACTCGGCTTCCTCTTTTATTCCTTACTCCCATTCCATATTCAACTACTACATTTCCTTCTCTTCCATTTCCTACTGCCGAGTTCCACTCACGCATGACTATTAAATTTTCATCTCCCTCCACTATGTGAATAATTTCTTTTATCTCATCATACATTTCATCTATCTCTTCGTCATCTGCGGAGCTACTTGGCATATAAACTTGTACTACTGTGGTAGACGTGGGCTTCGTATCTATCTTGGCCACAATAATGCGTTAACTACGCTGTTTGTAGTAGCGTACCCGCATTACTATTTTTAAATTCATTATTAAACCTACTCCTGCATTACCCCTATTTGATTTTGTATTTATAATCTGGATTCATCTGACCAGAAGTGCCCGCCGTAGTGGCCGTGCGGTTCTAGGCGCTACAGTCTGGAACCGCGTGACCGCTACGGTCGCAGTTTCGAATCCTGCCTCGGGCATGGATGTGTGTGATGTCCTTAGGTTAGTTAGGTTTAAGTAGTTCTAAGTTCTAGGGGACTAATGACCACAGCAGTGAAGTCCCATAGTGCTGAGAGCCATTTGAACCAATTTTTGACCAGAAGTCTTGATCCTCCCACCCTCGAACTTCAGTAATTCCCTCTATACCTACCTCTAACGTTTCCATTTCCCTTTTTAAATTTTCTAACCTACCTGACCGATTAAGGGATCCGACATTCTACTCTCCGATCCGCCGAACGCCACCTTTCTTTCTCGTTTTAACAACGTCCTCTTGAGTACTCCGCGGCCGGAGATCCGAATGGGGGACTATTTCACTTCAGGAATGTTTTACCAAGCGGACGCCATCATCATAACCATACAGTGAAGCTGCATACCCTCGGGAAAAATTACTTTCAGCCGTTCGCAGTACCAGCACAGCAAGGCCTTTTTGGTTAGTGTTACAAGGCCATGTCAGTCAATCATCCTGACTTTTGCCCATGCAACTACTGAAAAGGCTGCTGCCCCTCTTCAGGAACCACACGTTTGTCTGGCCTCTCAACAGATACCCTCCGTTGTGGTTTTACCTATGGTACAGCTATCTGTATCGCTGAGGCACCCTACCTTCCCACCAACGGCAAGGTTTATGTTTCATGGGGGAGGAAAGAAATGTTAAGTAACAGAAGAAAGAAACTTGAGATGATTGACGAAAGAAGCATGTACAAAAATGTTCAGAAAAAGATAACAATACAATGTGAGACAGTTACAAAAGAAACTGATAGGAACTGCAAGAATACCAAGGCGAAATAGCTGCATGATAAATTGGAAGGTATCGAAAGAGATATCGTAGTCTGGAAGACTCATTCACAACACAGTAAAGCCAAAACAGCCTTCGCTAAAATTGAAAGCAAAGCCATCAACATCATGAGTCCAAGAGTAATTCCACTGTTAAATACAAAGCCGGGAGTGAATAGGTGGGCATACAATACTGAAACCCTCTACGAGGAGGAGGAAATTCTCATGTTATAGACAAGTATTGGGGATCGATATGGATGACACAGGAGTTCCAATATTATAGTCTTAATTTAGCACAGCTCTGAAAGTGTTCCTATGAAATAATTCTGAAGACATTGATAAAATTCATCCTAAATTTCTGAAATCATTGAAGACGCAACGGAACGACTATTCACGTTAGACTGTAGTTTCTACGAGCCTGTACAAATGCCGTCAGTTTTTCGATAAAATGTCATCTATGTGGTTCCAAAGATAGCAAGAACAGGTAGCTACGAGAATTATTGCGCATTCAGCTTAACCGCTGATGTATCCAATTTGCTGTGGTAACAATATACAGGAGAAAGGAAAGGAAATTTAAGAATCTGTTCAGTGATAATAGGCATTCAACAAATGAAAGATAAAGGCACAAAAGAGACAATGCTGAAATAGCACCTGAAAGTGGAAGGAAGACGTAAGGAGACTGAAGACACGTTTATAGGGTTCGTACAAAAAGTGATCAGTAATGTAAACTGGTACATGCTCGAAGGCTCAAGATAGAAATAATAGGATGCAGGGAACATTGACAACACTCACGGCATACACGAAGCTCAGGGAAATGAAAAGACCAGAAACGAAGTGCTCGCAGTAGAAAGGATAGAAGAGAGGGATATAGTATTTTGTCAGAAATGTTGAATTTGTTCATCAACAAAGCAATGACGAAAATGAGAGATAGTTTCACGATGTGGGTCAACGTTCAGCGCAAAATGCTACCAATGATAAGGATTCCCTCAAACCGGAGCTATCCTCAGTAAATGTGAGCCTGAATTCCAGGATCTATCGAACGGCATGAACAGTCTAGTGCGTATAAAGTTTCGTTGAGGATAAAACGAAGAAAACCAAATTTACTGAGAAGTAGCATAAATGAAAGTAGGGATAAACTTTACAATAAAACAACGACTGCGAAATAGCGAAGTGAAGGAATTCTGCAACCTTGAAAACTAAATAACGGATTACGAACGAAGAGAAGGACATAGAAAACAGATTAGCAGAGACAGAGAGGGCATTGCTAAAATAATATGTCTGCTAATGTCAAACATAATCCTTAACTTTTGGAAGAAATTTCACATAGTGTGTTCGTTTGGAACACAGGGTTGGAAATGAATCATGGGCTAGGGGATAATAGGAGAAGAAGAAAACCTAAGAGTTCGCGATATAGTGCCGTAGCAGGATATAGAAACTTAGGTGACTGATAAGATATGACTAGGGAGCTTCTCTACAGAATAAGTGAGGATAGGATGTGGAAAACGGCGATAAGATGAAGTTTTATGATGACAGGACAAGCGTTATGATGTCAAGGAATAAATTCGGTGTTACTTGAGGGACCAGCAAAGAGTGAAATGAATAGCACTTCACTAAGACTGGAATCCACCTAATGATTAATTGAGGATGTTATGGGCAAATGATGCTCTGAGATCATGAGACCCGCACACGATAGTAATTCGTGGCGTGCTGCACTAAAGCAAAAGTGATATATTAAAATTAAATTAACTAATCCGAAACTTTGACGTTTTTAGCTTTGCAGGGCTTTGTGTGCGGCCAAATTTGTACTTTGTTAGTGGAATTGTGTCAGAGAATAACTGTGTGTTCAGTGGTTCGTTGTCCCCGTCATTCACCGGTTCCTCCTCGTCACTCTTTAATTATCCGCAATGTCATTTAATTGTAATTAGAAAATCATATGAGCTGTGTATAAGGTTGAATGTAGTTGAAATGTTGGTCTGAAACTCGTTGGTGCAAGTTTCGCAGCTCTACTTCATGTTGCGAGCAATCACGCACAGCGTGAGTCCTCCGTTTTTCATAGCAACGTGTCGTGGTATCGCTGTCACGTTCAACCAGTGCATTCAACTGCCCAGTGCTTGTTATCTTTGCGCTATGTAATGTTGAATACCTCAGTTGCTTATAGGACTTTAACCTCTGGGAGTAAATTAGAGGTCATGCATCCAAAATTCATCTATGAACCGATGGCCTTGCAGAGAAACGCTATGAGGTGACGCAAGTCATGGGATACCTCCTGATATCGTGTCGGACCTTGACATGGAAATGTCGTTGGTACCCCCTACAGAAATACTGAGCTAGGCTGAATCCATAGCTGTCCATTATTGAGAAAATGTTGCCACTGCTAGTGTTTGCGCACGAACGCACCTCTCAACTATTTCTGGTAATTGTCCGCTGTAATTCATGTCGGGCGATCTGCGTGGCCAAATTATTCGCTCGAATTGTCCAAATGTTCTTCAAATCAAACGTGAACTTTTCTGGCCCAATGAGATGGCGCATTGTCATCCTTAAAAATTACGTCGTCGTTTGTTCAAAATGGTCTCCAACAAGCCGAAAATAACCGTTTCCAGACAGTGATCGGTTCAGCTAGATAAGAGGATCCAGTCCACTCCGTGTAAACACACCCTACACTATTATGGAGCCAGCACCAGCTTGCACAGTGTCTTGTTGACAACATGAGTCTATGACTTTCAGAAAATGGTTTAAATGGCTCGGAGCACTAAGGGACTTAACATCTGAGGTCATCAGTCCGCTAGAACTTATAACTACTTAAACCTAACTAACCTAAGGACATCACACACATCCATGCTCGAGGCAGAATTCGAACCTGCCAGAGTAGCGATCACGCTGTACCAGACTAAAGCGCCTAGAACCGCTCAAAATTGATCTATCGGTGAATATCAATGGCCGAACTTCTCTCTCTCAAGGAAAGGGAAAACCGGTTATGGAATTAAAGTCTGATCAATTGGTCATGAAATTGAGAATTTGTATAATACATGTAATTTTTAGTAGTATTTTACCGTGTGGGATAACGTATTCTGTACAACTGTTGTCAACTCTTTTAATATTCATTCATAGCCTTTTCAGTATGCATACACATTGCATTAAAAATTCCCTTACTCCATACCTCCAACGACGTGATAATCACATTACTGCTAGGTCGTCTCATAGTGTCTGAGCTTATTTTCTAGGTACTGTTTCTTTCGAAAAAACAAAGTTCACTGTAATTTCCAGAAACCACATCAGGTGACGACACGTACTTCTGGATACGCAGCTTGGAGTACCAGCTTTACTGAATTCACCACAGGTGGGATTACACCTTAGTCCACAAGGCGAAGTTCATAAGATGCATTATTTCTCTTTAGCAATATGCTGTTGTTGTTGTTGTTGTTGTTGTTGTTGTTGTTGTTGTTGTTGTTTCTGTTGTGGTCTTCATGTGAAAGGCTGATCTGATGCAACTCTATACGCTACTGTATCCTGAGCAAGCCTCTTCGTCTCTGAGTAACTACTGCAACCTACATCCTTGTGAATCTCCATACTCTATTCATCTCTTAGTCTCCCTCTACGGTTTTTGACCTCCACAGTTGCCTCCAGTACTAAATTGGTGATCCCTTGATGTCTCAGAATGCGTCTTACCAACCGATTCCTTTTTTCTAGTCAGGTTGTGCCACAAATTTCTCTTAGCCCGAATGCTATTCAGTATTATTCAGTATCTCCTCATTAGTTACCTGTTCTACCCATCTGATCTTGAGTATTCTTCTAGGCTTCTATTCTGAACTGGTCTACTCTGTTTATTTTTCATGTTTCACTTACATACATGGTTACAATTCTTACAAATGCTTTCAGAAAGGACTTCCTGGCACGTAAATCTATACTCGATGTTAACAAATTTCTCTTCTTCAGAAACGGTTTTCTTGCCATTGTCAGTCTACATTTGATATCCTCCCTGCTTCAATCACCATCAGTTAGTTTGCTTCCCAAATAGCGAAACTCATCTACTACTTTAAGTGTGTGGTTTCCTAATCTAATTCCCTAAGCATCACCTGACTTAATTAGACTACATTACATTATCCTTGTGTTGCTTTTGTTGACGTTCATCTTATATCCTCTTTTCAAGACACTGTCCATTCCGTTCAAATGCCGTTCCTTTGCTGTCTCTAATAGATTTAAAATGATATCAGCAAACTTCAAACGTTTTATTTCTTCTCTCTGAACATTAAATCCTACTCCAAATATTTTTTATGTTTCCTTTACAGCTTGCTAAATATACAGATTGAATAGCATCGGGGATAGGCTAGAACCCTGTTTGTCTCCCTTGTCAACTACTCCTTCCATTTCATTCCCCATGACTCTTATAACTGCCATCTGGTTTCTGTACAAATTGTAAACAGCCTTTTGCTCCCTGTCTTTTACCCGTGTCACATTTAGGATTTCAAAGAGAGCTTTACAGTCAACATTGTCGCAAGCTTTCTCCAAGTCTACAAATGCTATAAACGTAGGGTTCCCTTTCCTTAACCAGTTTTCTATGAGACTGCTTAGGGTCAGTATTGCCTCGGATGTTCCTGGATGTTTCCTGAATCCAAAGTGATCTTCCTCGAAGCCAGATTCTACACTTGTTTCCATTATTCTGTAAAGGATACGTGTTGGCATTTTGCAACCGTAACTTATTAAACTGATAATTCGGTAATTTTCGCTTGTGTCGGCACCTGCTTTCTTTAGAATTGGAATTAATACATTATTTTTGAAGTCTCACGGTATTTCGCCTGCCTCATACATCTTGCTCTCCAGACGGAATAGTTTTACCGCGGCTGGCTTTCCCAAGGCTATCAGTAGCGCCAGAGGACTGTTGTCTACTCCCGAGGAACTGTTTCGACTCAAATCTTTCAGTTCATTGTCAAATTAGTATCATATCTCCCTTCTGATCTTCATCTAAGACCTCTTCCTTTTTCATAATATTGCTCTCAAGTACATCTCCCTTGTACAGACCCTTTATATACTCCCTCCACCTTCTTACATTCCCGAGCAAAAATGAAATTGGGGCTCTACTTAAACTAAACTAAATACCGTACAGCTACAAAATGACTCCATCCTCAGCTCCTTACCGCCCACTGCATGGCATAATAAGGCAAACCTACTTAATAGTAAGTAAATTATTAGGTGTAACGCATCACTCAGTATTTAATCATGTGAATTTTTGTTTGTTTGTTATGCTTTCACGCAGATACTACTGGCTGGATTTGGATGATATTTTTCGCCGGATAGAGTTTTACTTGTGTACGACCTAGGATATTTTATTATCTATAAAAGGATTTCGTGGGACAGTGTTGTTCCATACTATGCTTACGAAGTCGCGGCCAGATGCTAGTAAAAAATAAACACTGAAGAAATATTACTCAGCCACGACCCTTGCCGCGAAGCACACTGGGAACAGTCAAATGAAGATGTAGCGCGTCAGCTGTGGCACGGAGGTGAGGAGAGGTTGGTTGTTGCCAGTGCCGGCAACCTACTCTCGCTACGCTATAAAGCGCTGTGAGCTCTGTGCGCTGAACGGATCAGTAATTGTCGGTAATCGTCGGAGGTGGGGGCCATGTTTCTGTGGCAGTAGTAGATTACATTAATAGTATAGTTAGACAATAAAACGAAGTACAAAATTTTAGTTTAACAACTTACTCTACAATCTTTTTATTGGCTTCAGGTTTAACAAAATTATCAGTAAGTCCCGTGAATTCTAGACTTGATGAGGCCTTTTATTTCGATCCCTTGTGAGTCCAAATGACAAGAGGCGTGCTTGACCCATACCGTTCCTTACATAAGTCTGGATTACTTTTAATTTGTAAGATGACCCTATGGCTGTTGCAGAAATGACTGGTGTTCCATAAAATAATAATATTGCGGTAAATACGTCCGTAACGTCGCGTTTTACTATTGCATTTTTAGTCATAATTTCCTTATATAATTGATAAGAAGTCCATAAGTAATGTTACTTATAACCCATCTTGATTGAAAAATGTTTATTCACATGACCGGTTTCGTTTCCTCTAGAACCGTCTTCAGATCTGATATTTCGGTTACAGTTGTGTGTGGACGGGTTACTCTTGTAACAGAGATATCAGATCTGAAGATGGTTCTAGAGGAACCAAAACCGGTCATGTGAATAAATATTTTCCAATCAATGCGGATTATAAGTAACATTGTAAATCCACTGATTGCGGTTATACCTTCAGATATTATGTCTGGTTTTGCAAGGTCCGTTAGTAGTCGGTTTATGAAGAACGCAGTGATAAACATTACTAAGGGTAAATGAAAAATTGGGACCCATTACGTTAACATATTTACTTTCGAATTGATCAGTTTTGAAACAAAGTTGCTTCATCTTCTATGAGCGAAAATGACAGTGTTATGAAATTAAATATTTGGCAGACTGCACCCACGCCAGTGGGTGAATTTAAGTGTACTGCATTTTTGAAAATTATGACTCTAAATATTTCTTCCCTGTTGTGGAATGGGTGGTCAGAACCTAGCTCATTAATATGAACTTTAACTTGCTTTTGCCGTTTTACGTGAAAATTATGATGTATGTCATATTTTTTTGCAGTTTCACTGATTTTGCACTTGAATGACCGTAAATAATTTGTATGAAATATCAATTTGGTATCAACTTCTGCTAAATCTCTACTTAACTAGTCCCAATCTATATCTCGTTTTTATAAAATTTTGGACACATAACTGATGTCATTCAATATTCTGTGGATGAAAGAATACCACCTCGAAACTTTATCATTTTTATTTCAATACTTTCCGCTTCGCTACGGTCATATTTACTGCAACCTTCAGTCCAATTTCTGATAATGCCTTGCTTATATTTAAAAAGAAACCAGAGTTTTATTGATAGTATCGTATTAACTCTACCAGACCACGTAAACAGATATTTTTTTTTTTTTTTACAGTGGCTTCTGATTCAACAGTGAATTTCACCGAAAAACCTGTGTAAATCTTCCACACAACTAATGACAGCATCATTTATCACTAAATTCAAATTACGACTTTGGGATTGTACATACTCAACATTTAGCTGAATATTCGTTATCTGTTTCTCTACACCATTGTAAACACCTCTCTTCCCACTGAGCTCCATCATAACCATGATCCACACACTTTCTTAAATCAATGTTTTTGTCAATAAAATTTAGTCACCTGCTGACTAAATATGATGCGCCATGTTTGATGACTGCATAAAAGCCTAGCAAATTATTCATTTATTTCTATATAGATTTGTTATCCATATTCCTGTCTATTTATTTCTGCTTATCTCAGAAGATTTCTTCGCTGAACTACTTTCGACATATCGTATCTAGTGTCCATATGACGACGGAAAAGATGATGTTTTAAATTTGTTCTATCAATTTATTTTCGAGTTTGTTCTCTAACCACTCAATCATTTCATTTTGAATTGTTGGACTCATATGCCTTGTTGATTCTAAAAACCAGAACGTGTGATTTTAAAAGAGTTTTCTAATGGAAACAACTGAATAAATAAAAATAAGTAAAACGTGAAAACAATCTTTTAGTAGTGAATATGATTATCTTTGGTCATACCAAAAACTTGCCGCAAAATGTAATCAAAGCCGGCGAAAAGCTGTAGTACCGACAGAAAATTGCTGTCTTATCCTCCCTCCCTCGATCTCCTCTGAAATTGAATGAACTTATTGCTAGAGTAAGTAGGATATCATACATTATTATAAGAATCATTTTCTAAAATTATGCTTGTTTATTAATTTCATTTTCTACTTACTTGTCGATAGTATAATTTTTTCCAAACTTTATACACAGTACCCGCTACCACAATGGCCACTCGAGAAACTGTTGTCTTTAATTCTTTCTGAGAAGTGTTTCCAGTCCCGGTTACCCGTACACCACACATTATTTATTTGCAAACCAAAAAACAACCAGCAAGGCTAACAACAGGTAGCATGTGGAATTTTGGAATAACATAGTGAAAAGCTATTCACTAGTCCATCCTCAGTAACTGAAACATACTACGATATTGAAAAACACGTGTTACTCTGGTGGAGATCTACTGGAAATAGTTGTCAAGGCTATAACGGGCCCTAATCAAGAATTAGAAGCTTTTCTTTATCACTCATTGTCTTATTCTTGGAAGTTTCCCATGTCATAGGAAGTTTTATTTACCTTTTCGAAGAGTGTACAGGACCACGATTCCTTCCTTGTTTCCTTCGCCATGCAGATGTCGTCGACATGATCGTGACCGGTTGTATTTTTAACTGCAGTAATTGTCGGATGGTCTTCACTAGTTTCCTCAACTGACACCACACCATCTCAGTCTCAACAACACATATGTACTTGTAGAACGCAGAATAAAACATTTATTTACTCTCTTCTTCTTCCTGACGTTGTTTTCGCTTAAACACGCCACTAGGTTTCTTTTATCTTTGATGCATGATTTCAGTACACTTTTACAAAAACTATGCAAAGCAGACCAACAGTCCTAATGCATCGTTGTCTGTATATTTCGAGTTGAATACTCACAGCACTTGATACGCCGTTGAAAATAAACCTGATGCAAACATTGCGCAATCTATACTTCCGCGTTTGCTGTTATCTCATTTGCCTGTTTTGTACGTGGAGTTTAAAGCCACCCTCTTGAGTTCACTCAGGTAAGATGACAGTAAGGCAGGCTGTGTCACAGATGCTACTGGCACATTTGTGATCGCCGACCAGCCGTACCAGCTAAGTCATAGTTACAGGGTGTTTCAAAAATGACCGGTATATTTGAAACGTCAATAAAAACTAAACGCGCAGCGATAGAAATACACCGTTTGTTGCAATATGCTTGGGACAATAGTACATTTTCAGGCGGACAAACTTTCGAAATTACAGTAGTTACAATTTTCAACATCTGTTGTTGACAATTGTAACTACTGTAATTTCGAAAGTTTGTCCGCCTGAAAATGAACTGTTGTCCCAAGCATATTGCAACAAACGGTATATTTCTATCGCTGCTCGTTTAGTTTGTATTGCCGTTTCAAATATACCGGTCATTTTTGAAACACCCTGTATGTAAACACCAGCAAATAATTTGTAGAAACGACGACCCACAGTAACAGCAAATTCTAATTGATTTTAAATCATTAAATACGATAAGATATCGTAAATACGCACATTAACTGCCAGGTGGCAAGGGCAGGCAAAGAAAGTGAAGCCACTGAAGGCAGTCATCGATATCTGAATCCGATGGATACAGCCATACGGGTCACCAACGGAGCTGTTACGTGCGACACTGATGACGAGCCGATCACTAGCACAATCCACAAAACCGTCAAAGAACAAGATCCACATTGTTTCTTCCTCTTTTCCGTAATACAGGGTCATTCGCTTAGAGGAATTCCCTTACACAAGCAGTTGAGTCACTGTGCTTAATGCCGAATTACTGCTTGTCCAATAGGAAGTGGTTCCTCGCTGCCGTGAGGAATTCTGGGACCGTTCGGAGCAAGGTCTTGGCAGACACTGGGAGAAAAGGGTCCATGCTTCTCAGGGCCGGCAGTCTCGAGCGCAGTACCAATCCTTTTCGACGTTAGAAAAGACACGTGGGATTAACAATGTTCCGAAATGATACATTGTAGCGACTTTATATTAAAATATGATCGCACACTGTACTGTATTGTAAAGCCGGCCGGAGTGGCCCAGCGGTTCTAGGCGCTACAGTCTGGAACCGCATGACCGCTACGGTCGCAGGTTCGAACCCTGCCTCGGGCATGGATATGTGTGATGTCCCTACGTTAGTTAGGTTCAAGTAGTTCTATGTTCTAGGGGACTGATGACCTTAGAAGTTAAGTCCCATAGTGCTGAGAGCCCTTTGAATCATTTTTGTGTTGTGAACACACTTCTAACAACTAAGCGCCACTCACTGTTAAGTTCGCAAAGACTGGCGGAAATGGCAACACGGACTTTAGCAGCTGAACGGCTGCAGGGACCACGTGTTAGCAGACAAGCGGTACACGCTGTTATGTTTATGTTCTGGAGCTGGAAGGCATTTTATGATTTCAGACCGTGTCATTTGACGTTTCCTGGTCAGGACCAAAAACTTTAAAGTTGAAAATTATTGATTCACAGAGATATTACACATCTTTTTCAAACGTCGTTCATGGAGACCGAGGGACCCATTGAGTTTGGGGGCCCCGGGTTACTGCCCCGCTGAACCCTGTAATAACACTGAGTGTAGCGCGGTTTTCCTTGGTGTATACGCCTCTTATTGTCAATATCAGAAGGAAGTCCCCATAGCCAAGTCTTATTCCAACATCAAATTGCAGTAACTTGTTTCAACTATGTGGTTTCCAAATATTTTACCGATAAATAAAGATTTGATGTTATATATTGATTAAACTGTTGGCAAAGCAAACAAATGGAAATAGAATTTTCAGAACAATATTTTCCGGTCCCTGCACACAATGTTACCTCACGGATCGAAAAATGACCTTCTATAAGATAAAAAACTGTGATCGCGCAGGATAAGATGCAACAATCTTTACTTGTCAATGCATCCAAAGTAATGGCAACTTCTACTGCATGAAACAAGATAGAAAGAAATCAAGTGATTTTGATGCATTTTTATTTCACTTATTTACCCCACTCTTACAAAAACAAGATTTTTTAACGGTCTGGAAGCTTATAAAGCTGTAAAATATGTGAGGAGGGAGAAAAATTTGAATTTCTAAGAGACTGGGCCTTTGTTATATGGCAGTGAATGAATGATAAGGTTATGTGGGAATTTTATAGCTGTTAGTGATTTGAATGAAACCTCAACATAGAGAATGGAAGGCAGAGTTACTGGAGAATCGTTAAAGATTGAGAGATAAGAGAAGGTTTCATTTGCTTTCTGTGTAAGGATTTCTTTTGCTTGATCAGTGACTATATGGTTGCTAGAATCAACTGTGACGATGCTTTCCTAATAACCATCGCCATAGGAAGACTAGATGATTTATAACTGCAACTGTAATGGGCAAAATGTGCTATCCTGAAGAACAACAACCGTTTGCTAACTGCAGAGAGCTGTATGTGTTGATTAGAATTTTATAAAAATATCCACGATGAAACCGTGATGGCAGTGGTAGGAAACTACAAGGTACGTCTCGTACACACGATGATTTGCTGACTGTGACACCATTCACATAAGTGCCATAAGAGAAGACAAGACCAGAGCTTTCAACTCAATTGGAAGTATACAGACAGTCGTTTTCCCCACACCATTTGCGTTTGCTGAAGGAAAGGGGGATGACTAACTATGGTCCAATGTACACTCCATAAAGCATGATTTGGTGACTTCAGGCTGCGTGTTGATGGGAGTAGCGCAAGGAGAGTTTCCAGAGTACTGGTCCCGTTGTTCCAGTACGCCAAAGGACCCTTCTCACCCCTTCCCTCCATGCAGTAGGTACGGTCACCTAACATTGGGGCCACTTCAGAGACAAGGGACCTGTTGTTCTAGTATACCAAGGTGTTAGGACCACCTCCCTCCTATTCCAGAGAACATGTGGCAAGGTGATCGAACCATATGCCTGTTATTGGGACAGAGGTCCATTATTCTCATATACTGAGCTCACAAATAAAACGAGCCCCAGCCTGTCGGCCCTGGGACAAAAGGCGATTGTGATCATATGCCAATGAAAGGATAACCATGAAACTACAGCAGACAATGAGCAATAGGAAGAAGAGTAAGTAATTCTCCATACCTTACTGGAAAGAGTTATTATCATCATTATTAATATCTTGTGTGCTAAATTTATATTTCTTATTTTATCTATTTATGTATTTTTTTTTTCAACTGCTCAACTGGCCCCTGATGCTGTGCCAAAAGAAATGAAGGATCAGGATACGCAGGTGTTCAACTTTCTACTATCAACGCTACCACAGAAACGGAAAAGTGGGGTTCCACATTTACTGGTCCATCCTGGACCATTACAACCATAGCAGCAGCACCGGTTGCTAGAAGCATAGTTAAGCAGTTTCAAAGTACAACTGTCCGCCTGTAGCCACAATTTCACTGCTAACAGATCTGTAAATGTAGGCCTGACACCTTATACTGCCACTGACTTTGACAAATTAATTGAAACAGACAGTGTCAAATGACTCGCTACTACAGTGAATTATGCATTGTATGAGTAGGACTACCTGTACAGTACGATGGAACACATCGAGAGAAAGATGGGGAATGAGTACTACCCATCTCTTACTACTCTTCAGATCAACATGTTTGGAAAGATACTGACTGTATTTGATATGTATGGAGATTCAATGCTGCAAATAACTATAGGAGAGACATGCATCTTCAAAAATACAGACAAATGTTGCCAGTTGGTATGAACTACACTGCGCATAAGTAACTGCGACACCCAAATCATGTTGCTGCCGCACATACGTCAAATCTGTGTACTGTAAATTTATAGAATATTTACTCAGTCATAGAGTATAAGTAAGGAAATCAGAACCACGTCTAACTACCTGTATTTCTCCAGTGAAAGCGTCTATGACAGCTGATACCATCAGCAGAGAACTTGTAGGAGAGAATATACACGGATTTTACACATGTACGTCGACGCTCCTATAGTTCTGAAACTCATTAACGCTGAATTTAATTGGTATAAAAAACTATTTTCTCGATATTCTAAAAACGGATAATTAGTATAATATACAGGTGTAAATGAAATATATCTCCTTCAAAGGTGGTCAATAAAACTGTTGCAGCCGAGTTTGTCCAAAGAATAACCATCTGAAGAAAAAATTATGTCACAAGGTGTTGTAACGTACCTACTGTCTTTGCTGTAGCTTCTGTTGGGAGTGACAAGGCAAGCATGCCAAAGAGTGGTATGTATGAGTTATGGTACGATTGTGGCTGCTACCATGAGAATCCACGGAGGGCAGGGCGGGCTGCCAGGGTAGCCTCACCCATCCAGCCTGCTAACAGCTAGGCCCTCCCTCTACAGCCCACTTCCATCCAGTTCTGCACACAGACCTTCACTTAGAGATGCCTCATTCCCCCCCACCTCCCACCTCTCCCCACTCACCACCCACTATGCCACTGTCGCTACTGGCAACACGGCCTCTCTACTTCCTACACTCCATCCGCAGTATCCATGTTCCGATGTAAATTAAAAGATAATACAATACCTGGATTCACAGTAACTGTTTGGATGAGGCAGTTGATTCATAAAATGAATCCTAAGCTCTGATGATAGCAAACAACAAAAATTTACATACACGTATAGTGGCTGTTAAATGAATCACCCTGTTGTGTGAAGACTCTCAAATGCTAAGCATGTCGAAGCCTTCACATGAGGAGATGTCGTACAATGTGAAATTCACGCCTCAAAATCATAGCTGTAAACGCTTCATTGTAACAATAATGTTGATCATGGGTTCTATGTGTTAGCTGTTTTCGAACATTTCCGATATAGTGTTACCAAAGTCAAGTTATGCATGGACTACTGGATGTATATGTGAAAGACAATATTCCAAACCGCCACCTTATTCTACGGAAATGTCTTCAATAACAGTGATTCTGGTTGGTCAGATTATCTTTGCAAGGTATTTCCCACAAACGATGAAGTTGTATAATGAGAAAGAGTGTATGTATCTACAAGGGTACACTTTTGAAACTTTAAAGTACCTCAGTCTGTCGACTAAGCCAATAGCCATATGTCCAGCGATTCCACGAGAGAATGTGGAGCAATCTTCTGGAATTAGCGTGCGTAACTCCTCAGTTATGCGAGGAGACCCTCGCTCAGATTAATGATTATGTTGTGCGTCAATACACTGTAACACGTCTGAAGCAACAGTGAGATTTGTAGGTACAGAACTATGCTTATGTTTAATCCTTCGACAGTCGCGCATGTATCTGTCAGATACATGACTTACTTTTTCTCTAATACTACCGCAATGAACAGTGGTAACGGTTTGCTGCCCACAACATCTTGTGTTATACCTTTCTTATTGCTTCACAGGAATTTCAGTCTTATCCCGATACTGACAAGGTCATAAATGAGTCAGGTGTGAGAACGTGTACTGCCTGTATCTCTCAGATACAGCGCGCATACTCGGGAACGCGTTGTCGCCGCTAATTACTGCAGCTGTTGCATTGTTTGCAGCATACGCAAGTTGGCAGTTGCGTTGTTGTCTTCTAACTGAAGCAACGTTTCGTTGTAGCTACGTGTACTCTCTTTCAAAATGAGTAAACGATATAATCTAGAAAATCCTAAGGATTTGGAAGAAGTACATCGCCTTCTTCTCGACAACGAGGTATCCATTGAAGATGAAGATGATCTTGCAGAAACTGACTCAGAAACCGAAGATGTACTCAAAACACTATCTGTAGACTCAGTCACAGATCATGAATTTGATGAAGAGGAAAATAATGAAGCGCAGGAAACTGATGAGCATTACTATTTTGGTGAGTAGAAAAGACAATAAATATGCTTTCAAATGTAATAATAACAATATCTAATAATGGTGTAATGTGCTTATTTTTTTAATTTTAAGTAAGAATGGACCTAAATGGAGGAAAGTGCCTTGGAAAGCAACACCGACAAGGCCTCATAATATACTAACGAAACTGCCTGGGGTACTTGGAGACGCAAATAAAATGGCAACTGAAATTGACCGCTGGAGCCTATTCATCAGTAATGATATCCTAGATCTAATTGTGGTCAACATTAACAGGCGTATTGCTGATCTAAAAGGAAACTTTTCTCTCGAGAGTTAGTGCAAGGACACAGACGCAATCGAAATAAAAGCCTTTCTTGGCTTGTAATATCTGGCTGGTGTGTTCCGTGGTGGGCGACAGAATGTTCACGACTTCTGGACATCAGATGACCTTGGTCTGAATATTTTTAGAATTACCATGTCCGAAAAACATTTCCCGTTCCTAATAAGATGTGTTCGTTTTGATGATGGAGCCACAAGACAAGAACGGCGCAAGACAGACAAATTAGCAGCCGTGAGGGAAATGTTCCCCATGTGTTTGAATAACTGCAACACAGATTACTTCCTCGGTCAGAACGTCACAGTTGATGAGCAGCTACCAGCATTTCGAGGCCGGTGTTGATTTCTCCAGTTCATACCATCCAAACCATCTAAATATGACATCAAAATTTTCTGCTTATGTGATGCCAAGATTTATTATATTTACAACATTGAAATATATTGTGGATTACAACCAGAAGGACCCTTTCAGAATAACAACTCCGCCAAAGTAGTTCTGAGACTTTCCGAACCAATATATGGGACGGGTAGAAACATTACAGCAGATAACTGGTTGACTAGTTTGGAGTTGGTAAGAGAGCTGCATAAAAGGAGACTGTCGTTTGTGGGCACAATTGGAAAAAACAAGAAGGAACTGCCATCAAATTTCGTAGCACCAAAAAGTAGGCAGCAATATGACAGCGTATTTGGCTACAGCAAGAATGCAACCCTTGTGTCGTATGTCCCGAAACAAGGGAAAACTGTAGTCCTCCTTTCGAGTACGCATGTATCGTCAAGTGAGGATTCGGAAGGTTTAGAGAAAAAACCAGCAATTATTCTACACCAAATCTGGAGTTGGTGTAGTTGACAAACGCAACCTACAATGTAGCTAGGTCAACAAGAAGATAGCCTATGGTGATTTTTTTCCACCTGTAGAACATTGCAGGCACAACTCAAGAGTAATTTTCTTGGGCAACAAGAATAAATACTCAAATCGGCACGAGTGCCACAGAACTTTGGCTCTGACTCTACTGCAAGATCATCTCAAAAGAAGAGCTCTTATTATGACTACCTGATGATATAAAGTCAATGCTAGTAAAGTCACACCTAAAGGAAAAGGCAAGAAAGCGCTGAACAATCCTTGGAATCAGAAAACAAGAAAAGAAAAAGGTGCCAGTCATGCTACAGGGAGACAAAAAAGACTTGTCTCAGCAACCTGTAAACAAACAAATAAACCACAAAAATCGTCGCATGTATCCACGAGATACATCGCGATTAGTGGCGTCATGAAGGTTGACGCGCCTGCTGGAGGGTTACGTATGTTCATACACCCTGCTGTAACTAAGTTTTTATAAATAAGAAATTATAAAATCCCCTGTATGCTAATGTAAATGCATAGTCACCACCATGGTCAAGTGGGCGAAGCACCCTCACCGCAGGGGGGCATAGTAACTAGTATTGCAATGATACTGAAATGAAGAAAGAGAAGAAGGGATCTCTACTTCCCGATGATACACATTCCATAATTATCAACCCATCTGACAATGGGAATACCAGTGTTGTACTATCATCGTTAACCCATCTGCATCAAGTATGTTTATTAGTTCCCAAAGACATCATTCGAACTATTGCAGGAGATTTCGTATGGGATCGACAGGGTAAACTACAAGATATCTAGTAACAGCTGCTATATTCCGCGTTCCTGAGGAAGTAAATTCTAACAATGTTTTCACAATTGACGATATTGCAAAGGAAAACGAGGATAAAGAAAGAAAGTATTTTTATTTCACTCATCATAAGAAAATCAATAGCTTCCACTAGACTCATGCGTATTCCCATATTCCAGAGTACTTTGTAAGGCACAACGTGAACCTTCTTTTTCGAACACGATAATGTGAATTTAAGACTTATTAACGAAGAACTGCTATTAACCGACGATACATCAATGAATTTACTGTCATATGCACGGATTTCTGTAATCACAGGCGTGATTATGTTTAAAGGGTAGTGTAACAACACCTAAATGTGTCAGTATACTGTAGACTGTGAACAAATTCACAAGGCTGCAATGCATCACTCACAGAGGATGGTACACAGGCCACAGTCATGTCTATAATTTGAAAGAAAAACTGAAGCATCAACACCAGGCTAAGGAATCGAATGGCTTTACCAGGGAAGCAGCTACAAGAGGCGAGAGGGTGGAACATATGAGTAAGAGATGTGAGCTACATGTCTTGGGAAAAACTGAAGGAAACGATGGAAGTCTCAATGCACGTGAACGGAACTGGATGGACCAAGGGCACCGTAATGAAAGTGATTTTCTGCCTCTCTGTGATGAGGGACGTATTTGATCGAAAACCTCGATATGTATCTGAGATGAAAGAGTTAAACAGCAGAACAACTCGTCAGCCCACTTAGTCCCAGGTTATATAAGTCGTGTAACATCTCAAAACTTCTTATGCTGGCAAATCGCTAACTTGTCGAGGCACATAATGCTCTTCGACGGAAATTACGACAGTTGAAATTAACACAGTTGGAGCGAGGTCAATCTCTCTCTCACACATATGGCAGATGGACATAGGAGAGGAACAGAAGGAGAAGAAAAAGAGATGTAAGAAGAAGGATGTACTATTACCCGTTACATTAAACATCACAGTGCTAGCAAAATAGAAGGCATGTACAAGATGATTCGGGATGAGCCACATACACTTGGAAAGCATCATTAATGTTTCACTAACTACATAACAGCAGTTGACGAAAAGGAATGGGAGTGAACACCTGGGTGAGTGGAACTAACATTTTTGGATCGAACCCTGCAAAAACTTTCAAATGAGGTACAAGTGTATGCTGAAATACTGCATGCGACAAACATGCACAGCCCATGCAGCATCCCAAATGGAGGAATAAAACCCTCCAAACAGAGGGAAATACAGTACTATTACTAGATCCACTTTAATTTATGTACATAGCGAAGGCAAAGCTGTTAATATTCAGCATAGAAGACAAAAGAATCTGCTTCTGGAGTACACGGACTATTTCAACCCCAATAAAGTGACAAACCGACTACAGAAGAAGCCACTACAGCGGATATATCTCACATGAACGAAATTATATCAGTCATTCTGAAGCTTTGAGAAAGATGCATTATAGGATAATAATAATGGAGACAGTTGTCAGTGAACTCCACAAGCTAGCTCCCCAAGATTTCCTCATAGGTGTGTCACAATACGTGGTTTGGGTAGTATATGGCAGCTAATTTTGTGGATATGAGAGGATATTTATGATTAAGGAAAACGTTCTAATACATTTTATGATTATTGACCATATTATAAAACTACTTTGGTCCTTCCTGTGAAGGCAAAAACTGGGAGGGACGTTGTACAGGTGTCTGAGCAATTTCTGCAGACTGGAAAGAATTGTTGCTGTGACAACGTACAAACTGAATATGAGGGCAAATTTTACAGTACGAATTTCATGTTAGTAGTGGAGCAATATGGAATAAACAACTACTCAACAATTTCACCATGCAAGCAATTATTGTGGAGCATCTGAACAGAACCACGGAAATCCATATGTCGATGCATACACCTGGCTAGACATTTGTCTCAAATTACTGGGGGTTATTCAAGCTGAACGTCGTACGATTAAGATGCGACTTATTCATATACTTGACAGTGGCTTTCCAAGTACAGCATACACTCAAATGTAAATGACATAACAATGCAAGCAGAAGTTTAATGTGGGTGTTTCCTGAATATTCCAACATAAAAACCTCCGTAATGTGTCACGATAGATATTTACAGAATCCAAACTACAGAGAAATAAACCAAGAAATTAAAGGAGAGTGATCGTGAAAATATGGCAGCAATATTTTAGATTACACAGAAGTCAGTGTGTCACTAATGTGGCCACAGTAAATGGTGTGTTCAAAAGTGTCATCTCACAATCAAAAGATGCAGCTGAAATTGAGACTGGTTTGTGACAGCATGCCGGTGGTGACAAATGGACCACCACATGACATGAGGATTGATACATAACTCTAATGGTAGAAAGGAATAGGCATCCCTCTTCGCCATTTCGTTCTAGACCTTGCAACAACAATTTTTATACATGTCACCATTCTTGTGACGATTAAATCAGGCTGTTCTGTTTGCTTGGTAGCCTATTAAATGTATCCCGTTTCCATCGTCAAGCAATTTTTACTACTGTGGGAGCCTGTTCGTTGGGGTCAGCAACAATAGTCCTTAGATATGATTCCAGATGAATGCCACTTCACTGCAACAAGGGATTCTGTCCATCAGTTAGTGTGGAGGGAGAGAAGAACACATTAAACACAACAGTACGTACATGAACCACACTGATGTGGCGTAGTGGGCAGGCACTTCTCAAAGTGGCGGAGCACTGCTGCATATCTTTGAGTGAGGTACTGTCACAGCATAACAGTATTCCAAGGAGATTATTGTGGATCATGTCCTTCTGTTTAGGGGTACAGCAGATCCCAACTTCTAGTAATGGCTGCCCACCCACACAGGACCACTGAGGCATCTTACACACACTGGAAACTGAAGACGCTGAACATATGGAATGGCCTGCATACTACCCAGAGCTAAACCCTACAGAGTATACCAGGGATCATCTGCTCAGAGGTGTTTCCCGATGAACACTTCCTCACCAAATCGTGCAAGAAATGTAAATCGTCTTGAGAGAGGAGTGGGGCTATACTCCTCAAGGATTCCTCAACAGTTCGGTAACTAGCATGAGAAAGAGGTGGAAAATGTGCATATCCCTAACTGAGAGTCTAATCTTGACCTATATGTTGGGAGTATAACCTGCATCCAACATTAACCTTGTTTATGTCTGTTGTTTAGATATCCCATGTGGTGAAATGTGCACCATTTCTCGTTATAAATATACAACACCACATACATTTCGTGTGAACTGTGTTGCCCGTTGTCCATCATAGCACACGTCGTCCATCATAGCACACGTTTTTGAACAAGGTTCAGTAGGACCACTACTGGGATTCTTGCGCAGCCAAGTTTTGCAGAGCATTTCTGACAAAACTTTCTTGCCCGAGCAAGCTGTGATTGTACTCCCAGTAAGCACTCTCCGTGGTGAGTGCAATATCGCAAAGAATTCACACCTGATTGGCCGCGTGGCTAGAGGCGCCATGTCACTAATCGTGCGGCCCCTCCTGCCACAGGTTCGAGTCCTCCTTCGTGCGTGGGTGTGAGCGTTGTCCTTACCGTTATGTTAGTTTAAGTAGTGTGTCAGTCAAGTGACCGATGACCTCAGGAGTTTGGTCCCTTAGGAAATCACACGCATTTGACATTTGTGACACCTGAATGACCTAATAGTTCCCACAATACACGGTTTCTTCTCTGCAGAGGGACCGGAATGCAAACTCTCTGAGGTGCCGAGCAATCCAATAAAACTCCCAGCATCTGTTCAGAAATTACACCATCTTCAACAGTATATTGCAGGATGAGAATCTAGTTGAATGTCGAGGAAGGAGATCATAACACGCCTTAATTTGAAGCAGAATGGTTATATAGTATAAGAGCAGTGCACACTATCGTCATTAAATCAATCTACATTGGAAAGACAGTGTGATAAAATGCAGGAATTACTAACTTTCCCAACTGATAGCACTGAAATCACAGAATGACGTCATCAACATAACAGACGTAGTATACTATGACGAGGAGAACACTAACCATGAAAATTTCTTACATACACCTTTGGCTTTGGCAATGATTATCAATAATGATGAGATAGAAATTTTGATTCAACGCCAAGATGAATTAACACATACAAGCAACAGTTTACTATACTTAGAAGATAAATTTACGACGAAGGATGGGACCTTACAGACGCAATATTGCGCTCGTCTTCCTCCTTCAAGAAATACGATATGAATGCAATGGCGCTGAGGTCAAAAGAAACACGGGGATCAAACAGACACTGACGACACGCGTTCCCATATGGATATCAAGTTTCCCATGATAAAGGAAAGTTCCTGGACAGACAGATGAGTAATCACTTTAGCATTTCTATCCCGTTCAAAACATTATGAGGTTCTTAGTGGATAATAGATATGTCATTACGAACGTTAAACAAGCTCTGATTCTTGTCTGAAGTATATTGTATAATAATGCATACATTGAAGACGGGGAAGGCGACGATAAACTTCTGTTGAGGCCATAGATAAGGAAAGTGCCTGATGTGATAAGGAGTATGTGAAACTTCTTAAGTTTAGTGAATGGCAGTGTTCAACCGATATCACGTTTCTGTGCATGGTAACCTTATGACTATCAATCTTTACCTACGGTATCAAGACAGAATTACGCCCTTTGGACTTCATTTAAAACAGGAAAATTTCTATTCATTATTATGGTGCTCCAAACGGACAAGAAAGCTAATGTGAAGAGGGATTGAAGCATATTCAAAAAATGTAGAGTGATCAATGTGAGAGTGTTCCTGAATTTTGTATCTCACCTCTACGATAATCTACGACTTCAGTTGGTCAGTAATAATTGTAATCTACTATATGATACGCAGACTACGATTCGCTTTTCATACGAGAAGGCTGATTATATTGGTTGCATCATCAGCGAAAATCAGTTTATAGATTTAGCGCCAGTTTTTGTGATCGATTGTTCAAGCCAAATTAAAGTATAAATTCGACTCTGTAGCCACCTGGTTGGAATTTCAATCAGTATACCATTTATTCCCAAGTACCAAAATGTACACGTTATTTTTAGACAGTTGTGGTATTAATTACTCGCCTCCCACAGGAATCGTACAGAGATTAATATAAATGTGGCACTGCTACCTCACAGCAGGGGTATTCTACGATGGCCATTAAATCGCAAATGCTATTGTAAATTGTAGCCGTTCTGTGATGAGTGTGGACAGTTTGTGTTTATGAACCCTGCATATGAGAACCTTGAATGAGTTACTGACAACGTCCTAATCGTCCCTCTGCCCAGACCGCATAGTGCAGCACGGTGTGTCAAGTCTCAACGCACAAGCTGCTTAGTTAACCCCCTCACTGCTGCGGACGTATCAACTTGCACCGCTGCCTCTGTGCGTGTTCACGGCCATTGAGCCTTTCGTCAGTGTTCCAAATGTATATTTGCGCACGCTGTTGCAGCTGTCTTTCTGCTCCAGACGTGTTAACCCTGGTTACCATTCGAGTCTTGGTGGTACCCTGGACTCGTTAATACATGAGCCACTTAGAGGTCTTGTAGAGCAGCCAAGTAGCAGCATTTCTGCCCTGAGTGCTCAGGAGCTTCACATCGTTCGACCTGTGTGCGTTTGCTACTGTGTCCTTATTTGTGTTTCTGTTTGCATCTTCGTTTTTGACTGGGTGAATAGCATTTCTTCAAATAGAAACCGTTGTAATAATACATGGAGAGACTAGTCAGTAATCCGATATAATTACATGCAGCTCCAATACATTTTAAAGGTTGTAAGTAAACAAAAAATCTTCATGGAAACTGAGAAACTTAAAACATTTCATTACTTAGTGATCATATCTTGTGACATAGCAACAGACAGGATCCGATTAAAGCTAACTATCTCACATGAAATATGGTAAATATTAATATGTGTAGTGCTGCAATATTATTTTTGACGAGATATTAAATGCTATTAAAAGTAATACATCTTTCCATCGAAAGAAATTATAGTTACATCTATATCTCTCTACATAAAGAATTCAGGGCAATATATGCACTTCATTGTGTACTATCATCTTCAGAAAATCTCATATAAATACGTTGAAATGGTTACGCAATATGACGGGTGCTACACAACACATAATTCACCTTGAAAGAAACAGAACAGTGGACACATTATGCGCAGTCCTCTTATAGGTATAGAAACCAATATGTTTAGAACGCTGTTATATATCGCTCTATGCAATGTGTTTTATGTCTGCAAAAATTTTAAAATTCATTTCATTGTTTTATTTCACTGGGCGCAGCAAAGTGATTAAGAAGAACAACGAAACGAAATTCAGTCCTTTTTCGAGTGAAGATATCATAGTGTAACATGCGAAGGAATAAATCTTTTCCATCAAACAAATTTCTTAAAATCGAATGACATGTATTTCATTGTGGTCATAATGTCGAATCAGGTATGTCGTTGCCAATTTGTGTAAACCTCACTTAGGTATGAAATCCAATATCTCGTCAATGGTGAGATGTAACGCTCTGCTCTCAGCTTGAAAATGAAATTTCCTAATGTTAGCTATCGCTGTCAGCGAGGTTCCTGTTGCTGCAGAGTGAAGAGAACTGTCCATTCCACAGTCAACAGTACGGCAATATTTGTGGTATGTTTTACACTGGTTCCCGTACAAAATCCAGACGGGGTGGCAACTGAAACCGCATGATCCTCTGCACCATGTGCTATTGGGTTTCTTGTAAAGGTCGAAGTTTCGAAGTTGCTGTCATGTCGCATGGCAATATCCTACGTAGTGACGAAGTACATTTTGCACGACAGGGTGCAGTAACTACTCAGAAATGCCGCATTTGGGGTCTTGTTAAATATCGTCTTGTGCACAAAGAGCCGTAGCACACAATGTACGTGACTGTGTGGAGTGGATTCACGAGCACCTTTATTCTCGGTCCGTTGTCGTTTGAGCGAAATACAGTGAGAAGGCCTGTCACGTGTATCGTGACGTCTGTATATTATCGAGACCTCGTTGTAAGCATATTATTCTTGCCTTGCTAGAGTGCAACCCGGTGCAAACCATTGTTTTAATGAAAGACGGGGCGACACGTCATGTCACTCGACCAGTGAAAGATATGCTTAATACAACGTTCCACGAACGCGTTATCTCGAAAGGTTATCCAGATGCATCACTACAAGACCACATTATCTGAATCCACGTGAATTTTGGCTCTGGGGATATCTAAAGGAAAGCCTCTGCAGGAGATACGTTCAGTCACTGCCTGACCTGAAGCCCAGAATACAGGAACACGTTGTTCAGATACATAGGACGTGCAGCGAGTAGCTGTTGACCACCTCGTTTTATGGACCCATAGTATCGTCAACATCGTCAACATTTCTCACTCGTTTGCACTTCGCTGCTAACGTCCCGTTCCTAATCCATTACATATGGAACCATTTCTATATGTCTTTCTTGCATCCACATGGCCTGATTTGCAGCTCGTGACGAAAACTTGAACTAATTTCTTTTGCGGGTACATCGCTTCCGCAGTAACGCGTTAGAATATCTACGACTTTTCGCTGCCATACGATAAACCTCTTTAAGTAGCTGCACTTAAACTATAAAGCCCGGTACTACAAACTGCGTTAATAAACAAGAGCATCTCCTTTATGTTTTCGTCTTCTTTAAAAGCAAAGAGAGAAGATCAAGCGCTAGCCCATCTTAGAGCCTATGGCTACCGTCATGTATTTTTAGACTTTCAGATGTTAAAAAACAAAGGATTTTTTCTGGTACCAGTAGGAGGAATGAAGCTCAGCTAGTGAACGAGGGAGAAGCACGCCATTTTTAGCGAGTAATTGTAGACCGCCATTTTGGGGTCGCTATGAATAAGTTAGGAGTATGTATTTCATATGTGCCCCGTTTATAAAAATACACCATTGTTTTATTAACAGAATGGTTGTGTGAGTTGTTATTTCAAATAGTACAATAATTACAAGAACTGAAGCCCACCTGTGTACTTTGGAAAATTACGAAGATCCGATAAGCTTAATGGGAACACAGTGAAGACTTCAACGGTGAACACGGCGACCAAACGTAGCATTATAAAGAATGGTAAGCACAAATCTACAGCGGAGAAAGAAACTATTTCGCCCTGCAAAACAATATGAACTAATACGAACTTATTTCCAGGCATATCTCAGCTTATTGTGCTTGTCATTCATGCCGAAGAATTAATCTCATTAATTCAATACATTTTAAAAAGCCACGCATTTCAACATTTTATTATCATCTATTCCATTATTTTATTATATTATAAAGTGGCGACAGGTGACAGGCACGACACGTAGTGGGCAAAACTGTGAGTACTAGTATTGTTAGGCAAATGAATATGCATGTATGTTAATAATTTCTTTATGTTACATGTACGCTGATGATGTGATACTGAAGAAATACCATCAAAACTAAATAACAAATAAATTAGAAGGAAGAAAGCGATAATAGCAAGAGCACACAACAAATCACAATAGAGTAAGTACCATTTACAAGACAACAATCAGGTAGGACCGCGCAATGCAAATAGAGAATGCGTTCCCAGTAGACCTATTAGAAAATCCATCCACCTATTTCCTAACTTCCAGAACCTAAAGCGTCAGAGATTAACGTTTTTGTAGTCAAGTAGAGATAGTGGAATTTCTTTATTAGTACTGAAAATATATTGATTGAAGAACAGTTGAGACTACAATTACATACAACTGTATATGCATTTTTTCGTGTGAGAAGTAGCGCGGAAATAAATCTTAAATAGAAAATTTTTATTTTGATAACTGCGGTGGTATCAGGATTTCTATAATGGAGGGTCAAAACAATAAGGAAATGTCATTCGAAAATCAGAATGCCAATGTAGTGGGGATTCATTTGCAAAATGCAACAATGAGTGGTTTGGAACCGTTTAGCGGTGATTATTGGGATGCTGGGCGCGACATGTCATTGTTGCATTCGACGCCCGTGAATACAGAACATTTAACTACGAGCAATACGTCAATTACAGTAGACGTAACTAATGGCACCTCTAGGCAAGAGAATATTTTAAATGAGAGCAGTGCGCGTAGTACGGACGTAGATGCTGACAGGCGTAGGTCTGGAAGTGAATACGGAAGATATGCAAGCCTTATTTCGAGCCTTAACAGAATCCATACAAACAAGCATGAATGCAATGAAAGCAGACATAAATTCAAAAATGTCGGTTTTACAAACTAAAATGTCAAGTTTAAAAACAATACAAGCACACATGACTAATATGAAAGCAGACATGACCACAGTAAAGTCCGAGATAGAGAAGGTTAATACAAACATGACACACATTTCAGACGAGGTAAAAAATTTGCGCACGGAACTCAATAGTCTGGACACGAAGTTCACACAGCAGATCTCCACGGAGGTATATAGGAAAACTAATGAACAAGTCCAAATTTCGGTTCACGATATGGGTGAGAAATTAAAAACATAATGGGCGAAAAATCTGAAACGCTAACACACACGTATCGACAGGAGCAATCCGGAATTAGAGAAACCCAAGAGAATTTACAGGCAATGCAGAAGAATATGCAGGTCAACTTAGACAATGTACAATCAGAAGTGGCGAAACTACATTCTATATGTGACGAACTGCCAGAAAATGTAGAAAAAATCAAATTGGAGGTAGGATTACTGAAGTTAGAACACAAGAGGATCAACTCAGACATTGTGCAGCTTTATGAATCGGTAGAGAGCACTGCAAAGGACGAAAATACAACGTTCGCAGCAAAATGCGTACGTGAACAGAGTACCTTTGTGGAAGCGGTAAGGGAAATAAAGGGGGATAAGGAAGAAGAAATCTTAAGACGCGTAGGACATGATATCAGACAGTTAGAACAACGGTTAAGAGACGAAATAGTTAACAAACAAAGTACGGTAATATTATCGCCTGGGGCGGTAAGCGGAGCGATTACAGCCATCCGCCAGTGGGAGAAATCACTGGCGCGGACAACAAAGCCCAACTCACGCCGCGCGACCGCATGTCGACGCACGACGCGAGCAACGGGCAAAATTTTGCTGAAACAAATATACCGTCACTGCAGGGAAATGCTGTTCCGCCGTGCTGGAGGTATTTAACCCAGTACCGTATCATTCAAAATTCGGGGGGCTAAGAAGCTATTTTGGAAAATATACCTAAACAAGACCCGTTACTGGAATAATCCGATATCTCATGTCGATGTACTGAAAATCTTAAAGAACAAATTACCTGCAAATGTTAGGGAAAAATTAATAACTGTTCCCGAATATGATCTCGAGTATTTTCTTTCAGTGCTCGACTTAATAGATCTGATTCATGAGGATGGGCAGGCCACGCCTAGTTATCGTAACGGTAATGGGCACAACCTAAACGGGAAGGACTACGGTAACGGCTATGGCTTTGGAAAGTACAACGGTAGTGTGGGTATGAATGAATGGCATCCGTATGCACCGCCGCGCCACAACGGAAATCCGTACAATCGGTCTACCCATCAGCCACAGGGTTACCGAGGGAACGAAACTACACTCCTGGAAATGGAAAAAAGAACACATTGACACCGGTGTGTTAGACCCACCATACTTGCTCCGGACACTGCGAGAGGGCTGTACAAGCAATGATCACACGCACGGCGCAGCGGACACACCAGGAACCGCGGTGTTGGCCGTCGAATGGCGCTAGCTGCGCAGCATTTGTGCACCGCCGCCGTCAGTGTCAGCCAGTTTGCCGTGGCATACGGAGCTCCTTCGCAGTCTTTAACACTGGTAGCATGCCGCGACAGCGTGGACTTGAACCGTATAAGCAGCTGACGGACTTTGAGCGAGAGCGTATAGTGGGCATGCGGGAGGCCGGGTGGACGTACCGCCGAATTGCTCAACACGTGGGGGCGTGAGGTCTCCACAGTACATCGATGTTGTCGCCAGTGGTTGGCGGAAGGTGCACGTGCCCGTCGACCTGGGACCGGACCGTAGCGACGCACGGATGCACGCCAAGACCGTAGGATCCTACGCAGTGCCGTAGGGGACCGCACCGCCACTTCCCAGCAAATGAGGGACACTGTTGCTCCTGGGGTATCGGCGAGGACCATTCGCAACCGTCTCCATGAAGCTAGGCTACGGTCCCGCACACCGTTAGGCCGTCTTCCGCTCACGCCCCAACATCGTGCAGCCCGCCTCCAGTGGTGTCGCGACAGGCGTGAATGGAGGGACGAATGGAGACATGTCGTCTTCAGCGATGAGAGTCGCTTCTGCCTTGGTGCCAATGATGGTCGTATGCGTGTTTGGCGCCGTGGAGGTGAGCGCCACAATCAGGACTGCACACGACCGAGGCACACTGGGCCAACACCCGGCATCATGGTGTGGGGAGCGATCTCCTACACTGGCCGTACACCTCTGGTGATCGTCGAGGGGACACTGAATAGTGCACGGTACATCCGAACCGTCATCGAACCCATCGTTCTACCATTCCTAGACCGGCAAGGGAACTTGCTGTTCCAACAGGACAATGCACGTCCTCAAGTATCCCGTGCCACCCAACGTGCTCTAGAAGGTGTAAGTCAACTACCCTGGCCAGCAAGATCTCCGGATCTGTCCCCAATTGATCATATTTGGGACTGGATGAAGCGTCGTCTCACGCGGTCTGCACGTCCAGCACGAACGCTGGTCCAACTGAGGCGCCAGGTGGAAATGGCATGGCAAGCCGTTCCACAGGACTACATCCAGCATCCCTACGATCGTCTCCATGGGAGAATAGCAGCCTGCATTGCTGCACTGTACTAGTGCCGACATTATGCATGCTCTGTTGCCTGTGTCTATGTGCTTGTGGTTCTGTCAGTGTGATCATGTGATGTATCTGACCCCAGGAATGTGTCAATAAAGTTTCCCCTTCCTGGGACAATGAATTCACGGTGTTCTTATTTCAATTTCCAGGACTGTAAATGTCAGCCACATAGGTACGGTAATGGCCGAGACAATAGAATTTCGAGGGAAAACTTCGACAATAGGCGACAAGGAAATGCAAATTACCAGGAACGGAATATGCAACACAGAGATCCGAGAGATAACAGGCAGCCCGTACAGACAAATCGAAACAACCGGGACACGAACTGGCGAGCACGCGAACATTCGCTAAACATAGTAGAAGTGACGACAGAAAATGAAACAATACCTCTACCGGCCCCAGGAAATAATAATCGAGCGTGACTAGAAGAAAGTAATGAACTGCCAGTGTGTCACAGTACTAATATGAGCGACTTAAACACTGAAACGAACAGGAACGGAAAGGAGGAATCAGGCACTGAAACAAACCTACACACACAGCATATCCGGAATCTATTTTTAAGGTATGATAAGGACGCAGAAATGAAACAAGACTTGTTTATCTAAGAGAAAGAAACAACATGCAAGGTAAGTGAAATTATTCAAGCAACAATAAAGGTAAAGGTGGGAAACATAGATGTACTAGTTGTTTTGGAGACGGGCGCGTCGACAAACCTAATGTCTACTAGCTTGTTCAAAGAGATAGCGAGGGAAGTAAATGTTCCCGCAATACTTGTAGAGAACTGTAAAATCGTAACGGCGATGGGAAGTAAATCTAAAGTAATAAAATTACAGGCCATATGTGCTGTAATTTTGCAGTGTACTTTCTTGTTGGTAGACAAACTTATAGTGAACTGTATACTTGGTATGGAGGTGTTAGGAAGATATGGGATAAAAATAGACATCGGCAGCGGGGAATGCCAATTTCATGTAGGGGAGCGCACACTGGCTGTGGACTTCATAAGAACTACAATGACAAATCAGATTAGGCCGATACCAGACATTAATGTTAAACTTGTCTACCCTCAATCCTTAATGGCGAGTGAGATGAAATTTGATGACAGTGGTAGGGAGATCCTCGATGAGCAAATAGTAGACAGTAAAGTAAGTAAATCCACTTGTCTTAACAATGAACAGCGAAGTGAACTGACAAAATTACTCTTCAAATATCATAACATTTTTCGTAAACAACTTAGTGTTATTAAGGGATATGAGTATAAAATGGAAGCATAGCCGCATGAAACATATTGTAGAACGTCATATGGAACCCCTTGGGCAAAGAAACAGGCAGTAAGAAAAGAAATAGAGCGTATGATTAGGTGGAGGGTAATTGAAACATCGCACTTACCTTACTGCAGTCCGATTCTCGCAGTTGGTAAAACTGATGGAACGGTGCGGTTGGTGTTAGACGCGACGGAAACAAACAAAATCATCGTTCCTATAAGAACAAGGCCAGAGAATCTAGAAGAGCAGCTATTAAAGTTTCGTAGCGTTAAGTATTTAACATCAGTTGATGTGAAAGCTTCGTACTGGAAAATTTTATTACATGAAGAGAGTAGAAGGTATACAGCTTTCATAAATAAATATTTATTGAAGCATTAGGCAGGGTACTTGGACCGGAACTGCTTAGCCAGGTTACACTCTACGTTGATGATCTATTAATTGCAACTCATACATGGGATGAACATGTAAGTATTTTGGAAAGTATTTTTCAAAAATTTGATTAATACAATGTCACAGTTAACTCTAAAAAGTCTGAATTCGGAAAGGAAGAAATTCAATTCTTAGGGCAGATTATTTCGCCAGTAGGAATTCTACCTGACCCCAGAAAACTAGATGCGATAAGGAATTTCCCAACAGCCTATACTAAGAAACAATGAAAAGGTTTTCTAGGAATGGCCTCGTGATTCAGGAAGTTTCTGCCACAACAATTGTTGAACAGTTGTTCACTATTAAACTTACTGCGTAAAAACCCCAGTTGCTTGTGGACTAAAGAATGTGAAAATGATTTTCAGCAGATTATGCAGGCGCTGGTTAACGCGCCTATCCTGAAACACCCAAATATGGAATTGGATTTTTCTTTAAGCACCGATGCTAGTTATCAGGGCCTGTTTCAAATAATAACAAGGGATTGTAAGGGAGAAGTCAATGTAATCAGTTTTGCCAGTAGAACCCTTACAGAATGTGAAAGATCGTAACTGAGCTAGAAGCGTTAGCAGTAGTTTGGGCGTTTCGTAAATTTCAATATTACCTTTGGTGAAAACATACCAAAGTTTACTGTGATCATCAAGCCTTGTCCTTTCTTCTGACGTGCAAGTTGTTACATAAGAGAATAAAGAGGTGGTGCATGTATGTCCAAGAGTTTGATTTTGAGATAGTGTACATAAAAGGGGAACAGAATGTTTTGGCTGATGCACTATCACGGATACCTAACGATTTCCACGAGTTATAGGAACAAACATCAGCCTTCAAGGTGCTTTTAATAAATGATGGAACTTTTAAACCATATTATATTAAAATGTGCAAAAACATGCAATGTTTACAGGAAGAAGACCCAAGAAGGAGGAAGGTAAAAAAATTGCAGGCTAGAACACACGAACGTTTAGAGCAGTATTACATTATACATAATGGCGTCCTCTTTCACAGAAGAGATCGACGAATGGATAAGTGGTGTGTGTGCATACCTCAGGAATATGTGGAAAACTTTATTCAACACACGCACCGCACATGGGGGCACTATGGAGTGCTAAAGTAAGCCGCCAAAATATCTACGTATTGTTATTTCCCTAACATGAGGCGACGTATAGAGCAAGTAATCAGACGCTGTGCGGTGTGTCAAAAGGTGAAACATCAGAATTGGACATGTCTTAACGTACTATACCCAATAATACCAAAGCAACCAAGAGATCTTGTATCTATAGACGCCATAGCATCTTCTCCCCAAGCTCGCGGCGGAGTTAAATACATCGTAGCCCTGTATGATGTTATTAGTAAGTATCTCCAGCGGTACGCAGTCAAAACATTTCGGTCAGGGCCAATTATAAGGTGAATTCTGGAAGACTACATACCACGCATTGGGAAACCCCAAGCAGTCCTAACTGATAATGCTTCAAATTTTACATGTAACCAATGGAAATCATTATTAAAATGACAAAACATACGTCATATTTTAGTACCCAAGTTCCACCCGGAAGCAAGTCCCGTCCAAAGGTGCTTTCGTGAATTTAATAGGTTTATCTGTACATATATACCACAGAACCAAAGGTAATTGAATACTTGGGTCCGTTTCAGCACATAGTAAATCACCTACCACACGCATCAACAGGGTACACACCGGCCGAACTAATGTTTGAAAATGTGGAGCTAGATGAATGGGCAAAACCGATACCTAAATTACGGCACAAAGACGTAGTTTTAGATGAGAAAGTACGGCGAGCGCTAACAACATTGGAAGAGCAAACTCAAATATGGAAAGGAATTTACGACAGGAAATTGAAAAACGTAACCGAATTCCAGATTGGACAGGAGGAACTACTAAGAACGCATCCGAAATCATCGAAATTAAAGGCATTGAATAAAAAATGGCAATTGTTATATGTTGGTCCGTATATCATTGTTGACAAGCCACATTCTGGGTGATACTTGATAGGAAATATAAAAAATGGTAAAATAAAAGGCATGTATCCACATAAAGATTTGCGGAAATGTATTAAATGAAAATTCAAATCTCATTCTGTGCTTATCTGTTGCATCAGTAAAATGCAAGAAGGTAGGTGGTTTGCCGCTCTTTGACGAATAAACCGACTGACGCTCGGCTCCTCTCCAGCTAGGGGGTACAATATTTATATTTCCGGTGCCCTCTCCCTCTTCTACTATCCTGCTTAATCAATAAGAAATGTTCAACTCTCTTTTACTATCTAACACGCAGAGAGTGAGATGCAGCCTAGTGAAAATAAATTTTCCTTGTATTTTGATATTGTACTTTCTTCAGACTTAATTCACAGCGCGCGAGCTTTAAGCGAGAGGCATGAGCGATGAGGTATACTGAGCCGTGCTGCCGCGCTTAAAGCAGAGCGTACTTCAACAATTATATATGAAGCGGGGCTAACAGGTGATGGTAGGGGCCAAGTCGGAAAAAAGCAAGGCTGAGTTCAGTGTCCCCTGTAAGATGCGCAAAGAGACACTGCGCACCGCGACGGAAAACATTCTAGAACTAGCGAGTCGGCATCCACACCGCGCAACCTGCTGGACAAAACGGAAGCGACACGAAGTGGGGTACCTATCAGCTAGTTACTCTGACGTAGATGAGCAACACAAACTAAACGAATAGACATTTATTGCTAAGTCGGCGACTCTACTGTAAAGAGCACTAATTTTAGGAGTATCTTATTAAGTTAAGCACATGCAGCTTTAAGAAAATGAGCGCATTGACGCAAGTAAACTATAAGGAGAGTGGAATACGTTAAATTTGTGAACTTAACACAATCCATTGGACGTACATAGTTATACTTATTTCTCAGTATTCAACGTAGAAGAGAATTAACACAGGAAATGACCTATCCGACTATATACAACAGGTTAAGACAAGTTGAAAAGGGAAGTAACAACATGTACACTTGAAAGAACGCGATTAGCACATAACTTAAGAACTAAGCGACTTACATACAACACGTAAGTGAGCGACGATGTGAAAGGTACAATGAGATATAAACATAGAAAAATGCGTGTTACTGACACGTACACTATAAAATAACATATCGTACAAGATTTAGCTAGAGGAGCAGTTGTACAGTTATGGAACTACACTTCTTTACAGAAAACATTAGAAGTAGTGAGCTTAACGTATTGGGAGAATACATATCCACAAATTTGTTATTACAAAACTCACCTATGTTAGTTGCTATTAATTATACCTTATAGTATAAGCAGCAAAATATAGCTCTAAACATGAATTGAACAACACGCGGGAGATAAGCTAAGTAAAGACAAAAACCAACCAATACGCACACAACGTAATTACATGAACTTAAAGGAACTGAGGTAAGTACTGTATGTTTACAAAAGCGATATGGAGAAATTAAATGAAATTTCACTGCTGAATAATATTTTGAAGTAGAGAGAGTGAAAGGTTTTATTAGATTCGATTGAAGGTATTAATTAGTTAATCTACGTTTGTGGTGACGTACCATGCATGGAGTGATTCTAGGAAGAGAATGAAAGTGTATTAGAGTAATACCAGTTTATTTATATTTGTGGGAAGAAATAAATAGGGCGGTGGTTCTAGTGTGAGAACCCTATAGGTAGTACATGAGTATTAATGGCGATTTATGTGGAATATTTCTAATGAATAATAATATGGATATACGGCGATGAGTATGAAGATTAATATTACAGGGGTACCTAGGAAAGGGCAACGAAGCCGATGTAAGAAAGAATACACTATATAGTTTTAAGTCTTACAATGAATTGTTGCATGAATATGGAAAGCAAAGTATGATGATGCATGTACGGTAAGTAATTATGAAAACGAATATCACGAAGAAGCAGTGAGGAGTATAGAAGAACCAGTGAAGTCGATAGTAACAATGGTACATGATAACATTTAAAACACACCACAGCACAGTGATTTGCTAGACAGACATGTGAATGTAAAACAACCTAGTATTAAAAATTTTATCTTAGCGACTAACTGTTACAGCTCGAGAAACTATAAGGTTAATATAAATGAAAATATGATACACGGTTCGTATGAGGAATGAACACAAAATGCAGTGAAACAATATTTTCTACACTGACTTCTTGACGCGCGCTGGAGCGAAAGCATTATTGTAGCACATGCGCGTTCTTATTTAGCGATAATGAATTATGAGTGGAGCTACACATGACAAAAATATGGTAAAATTATCGGTTACAAGTCACAAAGGTAAACATGTACATGTCGTCGCATCAATCAGGCAGAAATATGACTTGCAATATGTGTTCACGAATATGGAATATTACGACAATTAACAAGCAGTGATGAAGCCAGGATTGTCAAGGGATAAAACATCTCCCACACTCGCTCACAAACGAGCACTTGTAAATATTATACATAGTATGAAGATTTACCAAATGCCAAGGATAGAATAAGCACACTAACGACGCACTACAAATAGCAATTCTAGAAGTAGCTTGATCTCTGAAGCAGACCTTAGCGAATCCTGTTTCCCATGTAGTGAGTAGTGCTGGAACGTATTTTCTATGTGTATTTGCGATGGTAAAAACGCGCATGAGGTTGGGCCTGCAAGTCAAGAGAAAAGCAAAAATTCAGAACAAATGATAGATTCCTTCTAATTTACTTATTAGTGTGTAAGATGGATGATGCCTAACATGGAACCCATATGGGAAATGTGAATGTGACTTGTACATTTATGTGTCAACTTTACAATTGCCAATGTCGATGTCTATGAAAATATGTATGTAGTATGTTCTATTGAAGTTGTGGATGTAAAAACGCACAGGAAGTCGGTCCTGCAAGACAATAACAAGAAAGAGCAAACATTCAGAACAAGTGCAAGATTCCTTCTAATTTACTTATTGCTGTGTCAGATGCTGCTTAACATAAGAGTCCATATACGAAATGTGAATGTGAATTGGACATTTATTTGCCAACTATATTATTGTTAACGTCGATGTTTATGTAAAATGTATGTATGTACTCTTTTCTTCTTTTCTATGTGTAGTTGAGGACGTAAAAACGCGCAGGAGGTCGGTCCTGCAAGACAAGAATGGAAAATTCCTATATTCAGAATAAATGAAAGATACCTCCTGATTTACATATTAGTGTGTAAGAGGGTGCATGTCATGGAGTCCGTATATGAAATGGGAATGTGAATTGTAAATTTATGTGTCAATTCTATTATTGTCAATGTTTATGTCTACGTATGCACTATTATCAGTTTTATGTGAGATTTTATACTTGAAGAAGAGCAACTTTTGTATGTATGTGAAATGCAACGCGACGGACGAGTAAAATACTCGCACGTGTAAAGTGATACAAAAATATTAAGGCATAATAATATTGAAAATTACGGCTCAGCCGTAATATGAGTAAACGCTACAGTCTAGCAAAGTGAATATAGAGAGTGTGATGCGTGTGCGACGGAGATATCAGAGGAGGTGTGAGAACCGCTGAACAATAATGCACGACGGAAGATAATGCCGTATCCTGCAGTGCGACTCTTACCTTCAATGTCACTGGCCGAAAACCTCGCCCAGGCGTGAGATGAGGTATTGGTGTTCTTCGGGTTGAGCGTCGGAGCTGAACCCGTCGTATCTAGTCTCCGGACTGGAGGGCATATACAACACCGACTTCATGAGCCTGGACCGACATTAGGCTAGGCGCAAATTGAGAGGCGTATAGCACGTGTGACGTGACACGACACTACAGCGCGACACGCACGTTCAGCACGGGTCGCGCGGGTGCAGCGCATTTTGCGACGCGTAAACCATACTTCGCACGCGCCGTCTGGCGACGCTCTTCGCTGACTGAACCGAAGCGCGCGCAACCGTTTATCTTTCTCAAACAATTTTACAGAAACTATTCACTGAAAATATTTTATTTTTACCTTACTTGTAGCGTTATATGTCATCTTCGTGACGAAGTGCTGATCGCCTCGCTAATGACCATTCTTATTTTCATGTACACATTTTAGTAAGACACTACGAAAAACTCAAAAAGTTTGCAACGAAAATTAGGGGTCGCTATGATTTTGCGTTTGGTGCGTATTACACAATAAGTTGCTGCGTATGAAATTTAGCTAGAATGCTGAATTTTTGTTAAGACCTGGGAGGTGCCGGCCGCGGTGGTCTAGCGGTTCTAGGCGCTCAGTCCGGAACCGCGCGACTGCTACGGTCGCAGGTTCGAATCCTGCCTCGGGCATGGATGTGTGTGATGTCCTTAGGTTAGTTAGGTTCAAGTAGTTCTAAGTTCTAGGGGACTTATGACCACAGCAGTTGAGTCCCATAGTGCTCAGAGCCAATTTTGGACTTGGGAGTAGATCTCTATCTGCCTCCGATCTCGAGAAAATGGATCTTGTGTAGCGCGCTCATTTCCGATCTCACGTCCGTGAGAAGGAAATACTCGCAATATCTCTCGTATCTCCTAAACTGCTCGTGACATCGAAACGAAAGTTTGGCCAATGATAGCACACAAGGAGGAGAGTGTTTTGCCAATAATTAAACACACAGAACTTTCTTGTCTATAGCTATATATAAATACTTATACTTCTTTTTTTATTTATTCCACTCCAGTGACTAATTTTTTGAGTTATCGACAGCTAGCGAAACAAGAGCATGCTAGTATGAAACTAAACATGAAATTTCTTCTTTTATGTTACTGCAAACCGATACTACAAGGTTTTTCGTAAGCTATTGAACTCTGTGATTGCAAATTACTTGTTTAATGAGGCCCTCCGTTTCGGAATTCTGTCTCAATAGCTGCTGTGAGATGAGTTGGGAAAATTACATTGTGACAAAGGAAGTACAATAAAACCAGTCACCAAGAGAAATGTGGCCTTTACTCATAAATGGTGATGCTTCTTCGAATGAGAAAAGATTAACAACTCATACAAAAACAGATTGGCAATTCTGTTGGAATTTTGGTGGAATCCCCGTAACCCATCGTAATTTTAACACTGAGCGACTGGAATGGAAATTTACCAAAGGATTTTATTCCTTCTCTTGACCTGAGCAGTATTAAAATAATGACGAGCGTTCCTTCAGGCGGAATGATAGGCACATGCCAGATACTGTTTACTCCCCTAGGGCTTGCCAAACTGACGCGTGATCGCGAATAAAACAGTTGTTATTGAGAAAAATAAACAATTGGTCTGTCGCACAACACAATGACAGTGTGTTGTCAGCGGCGAAGTATAATTCGCGCGACAGGAATGCACAAGCTAGCCATGTGTGCCTTGTGAGACGGAGTTCGAAAAACATTGTCATGAAAGTAGATCTGCCTTTGTCAGCATCACATTTCAACTAATTAAATATACTTAATCATAACACTATTATAGGATATTCCTACTTTCGTAATAAAACCGACCATGTTCATCATTTGTGTAGCCTGTTGTTGTATAATTAGTTTATTAATGGTGATAATGTCCATGCAACAATTGAAATGCTTTTTCTCATCAAGACGAACCAATTAAAACATTGTTTTTTGTGACTTCTTTTCGACTGTTTCTAGCTTGCAGTGGAAATATGTTGTTCACATGCATGTAGTACAGTGTGTCGTATTACATTATTACTTCCATATCAGAGTAATCACAGTGAAACTTCTATACTTCAGATCTTGGACGGTTTTTACCACATACACATAGGGATCACACCTGTGGAGATAATCGCTTTCTAAATTTTTGTAACAGATCGTACAGGAACGCTAGCTTACTAGGCAGCGAGAATATAACCTTGCCTTACTTCCCTGCCTTGATTCTTAATCACATGGTTTTATAATATTCCTTTCTTCCTTATTCACTACCCTCTGTCCCTTCTTGCGATCTGAAAACATCGCGGAGGCATATGATAAAATTCCAGCAGCCAATGGCTCATCAGTTACTGAAGTATGCATTTTTCTTGATAGAAGAAAAACAAAAAAACCAGCAAATATAAATAACCGAAACGTATAATGTAATAACGAAGAAAGCTGGAGAGCTTAAATGGCGAAATACGAAAGACTACCCAACGACAATGAAATTTAGTACACTGTAAGGCAAAATTTATCGAATGGGCAATACTACCATTGCTCATATGCGCTGTTCCGATGTGAGCATATGGCCGGCTATTTTTCTTCTCCCCACCACCATTTTCCCACGGTGCTAGCGAGGCACGTGCGACGCGCTGCGCGAGAAACTGTGCCGCAACCACAACGCCGCGCGACCTGGCGCAGGCGCGTGTCGCGTCCCAGTCGCGTCGCGTCGCAATTTGCGCGGTCCCATTTGAACCTGTGATGTTACAAAAACACGCGCTGCGCTGCGTCGCGCCACACGCGCTATACGCGTCTCAATTTGCGCCTAGCTTTACAGTGTGTGCGCGGGCAGTGCTGCTGCTCATGTGGCGCTTTAAAGAATGGGCCGCTGCTCGCCGTAAGTGCAGCGAACAATGAGATAACATGTCCCGAAAGGACAGCTTCTCAGAACGGCTAATGTACCAAAAGCTGAGGAGAAAAACAATTATTAAAATATAATGAAAGGACAATTTAAGGGATGTAACATTTTCCCCCTGGTAACACTGCTTAACAAATGTAAGGAGAAATAAGAGACTACGACGTTAGCACCCCATGGACGTGCGATATGTAATATCAATACATGTGAATGTAATTACGTCATATAAGTATATGTGAATGTATTTACATGTATGAATTTGTAAAGGCCGAGAAAAAGAGCTTTGTAGATATACTTGTAGTACCATAAGGGTATTAAAACTCCATTGACGAGCACCAAGTCACTGAACTATGAGCCCCAAGGTTAATATGGCTACTGTGATCTGTCTCCCTAAATAAAGAGACATTTCTGACAGTATACAGTATGGGGGCATTTGTGATAAACTTTTGCATTTCCTTTATGTTTCCGTCTTCCTTAAAGGCAAAGAGAGAAGATCAAGCGCTAGCCCATCATAGAGCCTCTGCCTACCGTCATGTATTTTTTAACTTTCAGTTGTTAAAAAACAGAGGATTTTTTTCTGGTACCAGTAGGAGGAAGGAAGGATTCGCGCTCAGCTAGTGAACGAGGGAGAAGCACGCCATTTTTAGCGAGTAATTGTAGACCGCCATTTTGGGGTCGCTATGAATAAGTGAGGAGTATGTATTTCATACGTGCACCGTGTACAGGAATACAGTATTATTTTATTAACAGAAAGGTCGTGTGAGTTGTTATTTCAAATAGTACAATAATTACAAGAACTGAAGCCCATCTGTGTACTTTGGAAAATTACGAAGATCCGATAAGGTTAATGGAAACACGGTCAAGACTTCAAAGGTGAACACGGCGACCAAACGTAGCATTATAAAGAATGGTAAGCACAAATCTACAGCGGAGAAAGAAACTATTTCGCCCTGCAAAATAATATGAACTAAAACGAACTTATTTCCAGGCATAGCTCAGCTTATTGTGCTTGTCATTCATGCCGAAGAATTAATCTCATTAATTCAATACATTTTAAAAAGCCACGCATTTCAACATTTTATTATCATCTATTCCATTATTTTATTATATTATAAGAGGAATTTCTTTATAAAATAAAAGAAGTAAATAGGGTATACGCGTATTTAGTGTCGGGTCAGCGTATCTCAGGATAGATAGTATGAATCAAAATAAGAGAACCAGTACAGCGAAGTCGCGTAGCCTTATGAACGGTGTCTGAAACTGTAAATCACAGAGGTAATATACAAGTGTATTGAAGATGTCAATCCGGCTACCTTACGTTGCTGAACAGGAAGGGAAGAAATTCGACAGATGAACGTAGCTCTAATCTGTTGTTGTTGCTGTGATCTTCAGTCCTGAGACTGGTTTGATGCAGCTCTCCATGCTACTCTATCCTGTACAAGCCTTTTCATCTCCCAGTACTCACTGCAACCTACATCCTTCTGAATCTGCGTAGTGCAGTCATCTCTTGGTCTCCCTCTACGATTTTTACCCTCCATGCTACCCTCCAATACTAAATTGTTGATCCCTTGATGCCTCAGAACATGTCCTACCAATCGATCCCTTCAAGTTGTGCCACAAACTTCTCTTCTCCCCAATCCTATTCAATACTTCCTCATTAGTTATGTGATCTACCCATCTAATCTTCAGCATTCATCTGTAGCACCACATTTCGATGGCTTCTATTCTCTTCTTGTCCAAACTATTTATCGACCATGTTTTACTTCCATACATGGCTACACTCCATACAGATACTTTCAGAAACGACTTCCTGACACTTAAATCTATGCTCGATGTTAACAAATAACTCATCTTCAGAAACTCTTGCCTTGCCATTGCCAGTCTACAATTTATATCCTCTCTACTTCGACCATCATCAGCCATTTTGCTCCCCAAATAGCAAAACTCCTTTACTACTTTAAGTGTCTCATTTCCTAATCTAATACCCTCAACATCAGCCGACTTAATTCGACTACATTCCATTATCCTCGTTTTGCTTTTGTTGATGTTCATCTTATATCCTCCTTTCAAGACACTGTCCATTCCGTTCAACTGCTCTTCCAATTCCTTTGCTGTCTCTGACTGAATTACAATGTCATCGGCATACCTCGAAGTTTTTATTTCTTCTCCATGGATTTTAATAACCTACTCCGAACTTTTCTTTCGTTTCCTTCAGTGCTTGCTCAATACACAGATAGAATAACATCGGGGAGAGGCTACAACCCTGTCTCACTCCCTTCCCAACCACTGCTTCCCTTTCATGTCCCTCGACTCATATAGCTGCATTCTGGTTTCTGTACAAATTGTAAATAGCCTTTCGCTCCCTGTATTTTACCCCTGCCACCTTCAGAATTTGAAAGAGAGTATTACAGTGATCATTGTCAAAAGCTTTCTCTAAGTCTACAATTGCTAGAAACGTAGGTTTGCCCTTCCTTAATATAGCGTCTAAGATAAGTCGTAGGGTCAGTATTGCCTCATGTTTTCCAACATTTCTACGGAATCCAAACTGATCTTCCCCGAGGTCGGATTCTAATAGTTTTTCCATTCGTCTGTAACGAATTCGCGTTAGTATTTTGCAGCTGTTACTTATTAAACTGATAGTTCGGAATTTTCACATCTGTCAACACCTGCTTTCTTTGGGATTGGATTTATTATATTCTTCTTGAAGTCTGAGGGTATTTCACCTGTCTCATACATCTTGGTCACCAGATGGTAGAGTATTGTCAGGACTGGCTCTCCCAAGACCGTCAGTAGTTCCAATGGAATGTTTTCTACTCCGGGGGCCTTGTTTCGACTCAGGTCTTTCAGTGCTCTATCAAACTCTTCACGCAGTATCGTATCTCCCATTTCATCATTATCTACATCCTCTTCCATTTCCATAATATTGTCCTCAAGTACATCGCCCTTGTATAGACCCTCTATATACTCCTTCCACCTTTCTGCTTTCCCTTCTTTGCTTAGAACTGGGTTTCCATCTGAGCTCTTTATGTTCATATTAGTGGTTCTCTTATCTCCAAAGGTCTCTTTAATTTTCCTGTAGGCAGTATCTATTTTACCCCTAGTGAGATAAGTCTCTACATCCTTACATTTGTCCTCTAGCCATCCCTGCTTAACCGTTTTCCACTTCCTGTCGATCTCATTTTTGAGACGTCTGTATTCCTTTTTGCCTGCTTCAGTTACTGCATTTTTATATTTTCTCCTTTCATCAATTAAATTTAATTTCTTCTGTTACCCAAGGATTTCTACTAACCTTCGTCTTTGTACCTACTTGATCCTCTGCTGCGTTCACTACTTCATCCCTCAAAGCTACCCATTCTGCTTTTACTGTATTTCTTTCCCCCCATTCCTGTCAATTGCTCCCTTATGGTCTCCCTGAAACTCTGTACAACCTCTGGTTCTTTCAGTTTATCCAGGTCCCATCTCCTTAAATTTCCACCATTCTGCAGTTTCTTCAGTTTTAATCTACAGGTCAGAACCAATAGACTGTGGTCAGAGTCTACATCTGCCCCTGGAAATGTCTTACAATTTAAAACCTGTTATCAACAGTATATGTACCTCTCGCCAGGTTAGCCGAGAGCGCTAATGCGCTGTTTCCTGGACTCGGATAGGCGCGCCGGCCACAGATCGAATCCCCCCGCCGGATTAACGACGAGGGCCTGGATGTGGTTTTCAGGCGGTTTTCCACATCCCTCTAGGTGAATACCGCGCTGGTCTCCATGTCCCGCCCAGGTTACACGACTCACATTCTAAACACTTCCGCACTTTTCCATGATTTACACTAGACGCAGACAGATGGGGTACTCTGATTCCGTCCCGGGTGGTACAGGGTGGCGGCAGGAAGGGCGTCCGGCCACCCCTTCAAATTAATATGCTAAATATGATTTAACCACGCCATCCCCTCGCAAAATGCAGAACAAAGGCGAAAGCGATACATCAACAGCATGTTTACCAGCAATCACAAACGCACACGTAAACTTGTAAATTGCGGTGGTGGTTGCCGTCGTGAATTCAGTGAAGCAGTGACAGTGGCTGGCTGGATGTGTGCCACGGCAGGCCTGCAGCCGTAGGAACAGCCTGGGTTTCTTTGAATGCTCACAGGCCTCCTACCGCTCTCCCGCTTTTCACGTCAGTAGCCCGGCTCCATCTGTTCTGTATCGACAGCCCGCACCGCTCTCGGCGCCTCTGCTTTTGTTCCCCGGATCTGCGCGAGGCGTGTGGTGTGGTATCTCGGCGCGGTGTCCCATACACCGCTTCGACGGCCTCCCAGTAGCTGGCTTTCAGAACAAAGAAAGCAAAACTCTGCGGCTGCTCGCGGCAACATCGTAGCACTTCCGCTTTTACTCCTCAATTTACAATTGAGCGCTCGCAGCGAGAGAAAGTTGTGCCTCCCGTAACTCTTTCACTCGTACAATAAATGTAATTATTGGACACATTCTTGCTGATGCCACCTCTGAAATTGACTTTGTCAGCGTACTGCTCAACTTAAAAGGGAACACTACCAACTGGTCACCACAGATTTCGTCCAACTTTTCGGTGTACCCGGGACTTCGCCAGAAAAGAAAGTGGAGTCTGACATGGCTGGTGAGGGGTGGGGGAGGGGGGCAGGGAGGTAGGAGGGAGGATGGCGATCTCAATGTGGTTTATTAAATAAAAAAAGATTTAAAGGTAAAACTTTTAATGTGTAGACGACAATTTTCCTATCACAATTAAAGTTCGATAACTAGTTTCGTTTGCTATCTGCAACTATCTCCAGATCGTTCAGATATGAAAATATGGTGAATAAGTTTTTAATCTAGCTTCTACTCTTACGACTGGACACTTCCGACCACCAGACATAGAGTCTGACGCTTTGACAATGCCAGCCACTCATTGTGGTGGAACATCAGAAGAATCATGAGACAAACGTTTGCCGAAGAATGCGAGGTGGAACCTAAGACGCAGTTTGTCAACAAGTTACCACGAAAGCCTTACAATTTTCGAATTTCATATATGAGCATCATTCTGCGAAATTATCATCTACAACCTGGCTTCCCTACTACGATGGTATTTATGGTTGCATGTTATTGCTTGACTACAGTTAACGATGCTCTCCAATTCTTATTCAACGCCTTTTCATATTTGAAGGATCTGGAGATGGTTGCTGATAGCAATCGAAACTAGTTATCGAACTTCAATTGCGATAGGGAAATTGTGATGTAGGCATTAAAATTTTTAATTGGCCAAGCGTTTGGGAGAAAATGGCATTTTAGGTTTGGGTCGGGTGTGGCATGATTTATTTAATGCAGTTGGCAGGCAGCGTTTGCCTCAGCGGAAACAGTACAAACCACGAGTCTGAAGGTCGCTGCGTCCAATCTCTATGCGGAAACCTTATTTTTATCTTGAGTTTGTATGTTACACTGTAAATAAACAGAAAAATTCGCAATGTATTGTCTTGCTCAATGTTTTTATATTCTCATTACTCTCAGACAAGTTAAAAGTTGCTTATCTCTCACACCAGAATTTTCATAAAAGGCGTGAAAAGTGAAGCCTAGAGAAAATTCTGGATACCCAATAAATTTTCAGGAAGGTATTGCAAAGCAGATAAAATTAGAAATTTTATTTATTTTAAAGTTAATCTTTTACACGTGTTGGGGTGACATTCATCGTAAAAAAAGATTAACGGTAACTTTCTCAGCATCTTGCACACGTTACAAATGCAGTATTTTAACAATGAGAATGTATTTTTCGAGGTTTCTATAGTAAAACAAACTTAGTTTACATGTAGTTCTGTTTCATCGCATAGTTTGGCAAGAAACCACATGTAAAACATTATTTCACCAAACACTGGCGAAGAAAGTGAGATCCTCTGCTATACTCGCAGGACAGGATAGATAGTTTAATTTGTGGAAAGAGGTCAAAATTAGTGGCTGTCAGTTGCACTCGAACATACTACTTTATTAATTTGACAAACATTACAAGAGCAAAGAAAACATTAAAAACAGAGCAAGCCAAACATTAATTTTAGAACTTAATTACCGCCTAAATGCACCATTCAATCTCACGCCTCAAGGGCAAAACAACTTTAAGACTTAAGACTCAAAAGCAAGAAATTGGATTTTTAAAGGCAGAAGACCACATCTTAAAACATTTCTCTAAATTAGGCTGAAGGCCCAAACAATCTCACGCCTTAAGGGCAGAACAACTTTGACTGAAAACAGGAATTTGAGTTTTAAAAGGCGGAAGGCCTTATCCTAAAATTTCTATAAATCAGACTGAAGGCCCAAACACTCTCACGCCTTGAGGACAAAACTAATTTAACATCGGCTTGAAGGCATATTAAACAAAGAACAAGGACAAATAAGAAAAGGAAACACACCAAACGCGCACACAGAAGTTTCCAAAGGTCGGCCTGGAATTAAAACACTAACGCTCGTTTATGTGTGAGACGCAGTCGGCCCAACAATTCTCATTCCGATGGAAACCCAACGGACAGACAGTCAACGGACCAAACGACAGGATAACTTGCGCTCCACCCGACCTACACAAAACAGGGAGTTCAATGCAACAACGCAGAAAGTATCGGCGTCCACAGCGAATTACACATTTCTCTGTCAAACTACGCGCCGTGTTGGACAGCCACAACACGAAGAGGAAAACACACTGCCTGAATTTACGTCTACGGCCAAGGCAGGTAACCGGGACGTTAGCGGCCACAAGGCAGAAGATTCGGCTGGTGCAATTCAATTAGAAAACAATCACGTTAAGTTAAATTCCCCAGGAGTGCGGCTAGAATTTCGCCAACATGAAAACACACGTTGTTGCTCGCGGTAATGTCCCGACAGCCCACAACGAAATTCAAACGACACACCGTGAACAGCTGGGATTAGCTGGTGGGTTAAGTATAGGCTCTAGTTTCGTGTCCGGGATCGCTTAGCCACGGACCTCGTAGTAATGGGAACAGCCCCTCACACTCCAACCGCACGTGGACGGCGTCAGCGACCACGGCCAAACTATGTGCGATGGCGACTTCCTCGCTGCTCCACGCCAACCGACCAACTGCCCGCACGCGGCACAGTCTGAAACTATAAGAGCGATGCCAAAGATACTGCAAGGGTGCGAATATAGACACACGCTGCTGCTGCAGAGAGAGGATAACAGCATAATCGTGATAGCGGCGCGAGAGTAATCACAGAATAGCAACCAAGGTTTAATGCAAAGCATGACGCGAGACAGCCACGGCTCAGACATACGGAATGTATTTGGAGGGAGCCTTCTCAAGACGAGATTTATTTCCTTCTCAGTGTGATAGAATGCAGTTTTCAAGCTTTTCGACCAAATTCTTTAAATATCGTTAAACATATACATAGTGCAATTGAAGTAGCAGAGTATATTTTCAATGAATCACCTAAATACTACACAAAGGCAAACCGTCATCTTGAAAAAAAGTCGTCGTTTCATCGTCAATTTGTTTATGATTACTACGAGAATATTAACACTATAAAGTTGTCCTCCTGTACATATGGCTTCAATGTATCTGTCAGAAGATTTTATCTTATGCTGTTGTAAGTCTCCCATTTATTAATGAAGTAACAACATTCTTACATTTTCTGTCGTACTCATACACGGGTTTCTGACTCATCCGTGGCAGATGTTCCGTTGCCTTTCATTTTCAGGCCTTTACTGAAATATTAATAAACATTTCGGTTTATTTGCAGAGGACGAAATGTATAAATTGAAATTAAAAGTGGCCGATCGGTTCTAGGCGCTACAGTCATAACCACGCGACCGCTACGGTCGCAGGTTCGAATCCTGCCTCGGGCATGGGTGTGTGTGATGTCCTTATGTTAGTTAGGTTTAAGTAGTTCTAAGTTCTAGAGGACTAATGACCTCAGCTGTTAAGTCCCAAAGTGTTTATAGCCGTTTGAACCATTTTTTGAAATTGAAAATCTCCACACGAAAATTCGATGCCACAAACCTGGGATTAACATTCTGTATTCATTCAGCTGCGCCCACCAGTGCTTGGAACCTACGCTAACATAAATGGTTGATACTTCGCCCGACATGCATGAAAAATGAAGTTTTTCGTAGTCATTTGCCTATCTAAAGCAGTCATTCCTGTGCAAGCTCTGCGTGTATCATAAGTTTGGACAGAATCGTATTTGTTGCTAGTCATCGACTGTACAATTTACTTCACGACTCGTTCTTTTTAAACCAGTGCACGACTGGTTTGGGTGGTAGCTTGGGGATTTTTCTCTGTTCTACACATTAAAATGTCCCTCTAGAGACGTTCCGACCACAAGAAGGCATCACCAACTTGACCCCATAATATAATGGAATAAAGGACACTTGCGTTATATCAGAGTCAGCAATCGAACCGACGCGAAATTTTTAGTCGTAATTCTGATACTATGCAGTATAACTCTCAAACTTCGTCAACCATGGGTTATTTGTCACTGCCTCTTTCCCATTCTAGGAGTCTAACGCTCCAGCTCCAAGTACTGTACGGTTGACTGTCCACCAAAGCCCTTCTCTATGCGGAATTTTGAAGGCTACGCAAGATGGATGAGGGCGGAGCTGGACACATCTGCCCAGCGTGTTTGGAAATCTCGTCCCACAAGACTTTTATGCAAACCATAGTAATTAGTATGAGTATGGATTATTACAACCTCAAGCACATAGACATTCAATTTAAACAATATTTTCGTAGTAACATACTGCCGCTATATACATGACAAATTATTAAAATAATAAGCCTGAGCAACAGAAGATTTATTATGAAATGAACTTGTGAGAGATCGTTTTATAACCCAAACTGTGATGAGGAAACTTAAGAATATTAAAACATAAAACAACATTGGCTCTTGGCAAACCCAGAGCTCTCGGCGTTCTTCCACGATCTCAAAGGCCTAGGCTGTTCTGTGGAAACGGCCAGATCTCGACAACTGGCGTACAAGTATTCCAGTTAAGAAAGGGTAGTTCTCGCGTCGTTTCCTGATCATAAAATGTAGTCGCCAGACGTGTCTGCACGGGAGACGCTATCTGCATGTATATACAATCACCCGATATCCTACAGCAACTCTGCATGACAAAAGCCGCAATCCAAGGGCGAGTCACTCCTCGGAGCACCCCAGCTGGTCTTTTCCAGACGTCTTCGCTAGGGCGTAAGTCTCTTATGGCTTCGGTCGGTGAGCATCCCCGCTCATTGCCTCGCAGAGCTTTCAATATTTCCACTACTACATCACATGCAAATATCAAATAAAAGTCAGAGAACAGCTAAACTGCGTCACTTATGTATCGACAATATGTATACGAATTTTATCAACATGAATTATTAATGCCCATTAAAAGGGAGTTTCGTTAATTATTTGCATATATGTGGTGAGACTATTCCGAAAAAGTGTCCCGTCACATAACTCCTTACTTCTCCGTTTAAATTTATCCAGTACCAGTAGAGCTCCAAAGTTGTTAAAGCACAAGTTCATCCAAGAAATTTTGGGCCTTTTTGGCACTGGGATTTTGTGTTAAATTGAGTCACTGTTGTGGGTGTGGATAGAGCCAAGCTAGCATGATTCAATTGTTTATTATCTCATCACTACTTAATTTCGCAGACCGTAGGTCATTCATTCATTCCTTCGTCAAGTTGCTGGAATCCTGAATTCTTACTTTACGCTGGCCGTGGTGGCCGAGCAGTTCTAGGCGCTTCAGTCCGGAAACACGTGACTGCTACGGTCGCAGGTTTGTATCCAGCCATTGTCATGGATGTGTTTGATGTCTTTAGGTTAGTTAGGTTTAAGTAGTTCTAGGGGATTGATGACCTCAGATTTTAAGTCCCATAGTGCTCAGAGCCATTTGAACCATCTTACTTTACAGTATTGGTACAGCTTATCCATTTGTGCACTCTCAGAATTCTTAAATACGCCTCATTCACATCGAAAGACTTCATAAATCATTGAAACTTATGGCCCCACCACACACATCGTTCGTTTGAAACATGTTCACTGTTTCTATCTTAGTAACCAAAATTAACATCCATACATACTCCGAGTTATTACACAAAACATAAGAGAGACATAAATCACGTAGGACAAAATTTTCAGTGGAAAGTACATGGATATGCAGCACAATCATCAAAATAGGAACCAAAAGATAGTCATGTATATCAAATAATATTCACCAAAAGCTTATACATATCTTAATATAGAACTGGTATTAGAAACACATGATAGTTACAAACTATCATGGTACCAAACTGGCATTTAGAATAATATTCATTCAGTACCTCACGACTATAACGTTTAATACCAAGATGAAGCATCAGTCTCTACAAAAATACACGTGTCACTGGACGTGAATCATACTACCACTGCTTATTACCACATTCATCTGCCACTCCTCCAAAGTTACAGAACAATTGATAAACTGTAAGAAACTTTATTGTAACTGGAAAACGGTACAGACAAGAAAATATTTATGCTGGTCCAAGACACAGTTCGTTCGTCAATGGGGAAAGCAGATTTGAATAGCCTGGGTATAAGAAGTACAGGCTTAAGGTGGAGACCACTGTGCATTAACAGTACATGGGAAGTATGTTCATGTTGTAGTGGTGGATGGTACTGCATTCGAAACAAGGCCACCTAGATGCGATGCATACTGAGACTCAGTACAAACTTCGTCCTTGATCTGACTCACACATGTAATACTCAAGATTTTAATAATGCAGCGTAAAAGACCGAAATCTTGTTACATTAGTTCGTGACTACATCACAGCTGGGAGTTTGAGATTTGATGCGGCAGGTGTGGAACAGATTAAGTAGTGTCTTTACGCCGCAGCACCCGTGGTCTAGAGGCCGTTGCGGCTTTAGCTGCCGAGCAGCGCCGGCGCGCAATGTGTTTTCGTCTGCAGTGCGAGTCCGCTCGCCTTCTTTACTTACTTTGGCCGACGCTGACCTGAGCCCGTAACACGACAAGATCATGGCGAATCAATACCGAAACGCAATATTAACGTTCGCCTTTAGAAACGACATTGCTAGTGTAAAAGCATTCGATGTCTAGCGTTTTTGAAAGGAAGATGCCCGGCTGCCGACAGCACCGTGACCGACTTTCCGATCGTAGGCAACACCGTCTATGTGAAACTCACTAGCGACGCAAAGTGCGACAGTGTTCTTCGAGACATGAAACACGGACTACGCTTCTGCCACGCAGACTGAAACGTCTGTAAGTAGGCTGTTTAGGTTTTCTTATTGGTAACGCCACGTAGCGTTCTGCATGAAAAATCACTAGCTGTGCTGAGTGCAGTCTGCTGTTGGTTGGCATTGTTGTAATACTCGCCATTGTAGCGTTGGGCAGTTGGCTGTTAGCGGCGCGTAGCGTTGCGCAGTTGGAGGTGAGCCGGCAGCAGTGGTGGATTTGTGGAGAGAGATGGCGGAGTTTTGTAATTTGTAAGACTGGATGTCATGAGCTGCTATATATATTATGACTATTAAGGTAAATACATTGTTTGTTCTCTATCAAAATCTTTCATTTGCTAACTATCCCTATCAGTAGTTAGTGCCTTCAGTAGTTTGAATCTTTTATTTAGCTGGCAGAAGTGGTGCTCGCTGTATTGCAGTAGTTCGAGTAACCAAGATTTTTGTGAGGTAAGTGATTTGTGAAACGTATAGGTTAATGTTAGTCAGGGCCATTCTTTTGTAGGGATTACTGAAAGTCAGGTTGCGTTGCGCTAAGAAAATATTGTTTGTCAGTTTAAGCACAGTCATTTATAATTTTTCTCAGGGAACGTTTCGTATGGAGCCCCCATGCGCCCCACAAAAAAATTTTACAAATTGTTTTGGGCACTGGCCAATAATGATTTGATAAAATTTGTCATGATTGCAATAACAAATATATCAAATGCACACACTTATTGATATAATGTTGGTCAAAAGCTAAAATTTTCTCACAGTCCATAAAGACAGTCCTGATCATTTATCACAGTAAAACTGCAGTATTTTTCTCAAAGTCTGAACAATAAAAGAAACTGCACTTGGAAGTAGTGGATTTCTAAGCAGTTTTGAAGAAGTAGTGTTGTCCTTCCAATGGAAAGACAGTGCTGACTCTTGACGTGCAGACCGGTAATGGGCCACAGCAGAGTCAGTCGACGTTGAAGACTATCGGTAGGTAGGTCATCACAGAGCAGACCCAGTGTAGTCCTGGTAGAGATTACTATTGGTGGGCCACCAGAGGTGCAGACCCACTGCAGTCCTTGTAGAAATAATTTTATTGGTGTGTCATCAAAGGTGCAGAACCACTGTAGTCATTGTAGAGATAGCCAGTAGCCATTTGTTTGACTGTGCAGGCGCACAATCACCATTGAAGAGTCTTGCGGATAATATAGCAAGTCCATAACCCACCACTTGTCCACTCACAAAGTTTTTGGAATTGTCCTTAGAACCAACAATGCTATTAACCAATCCCTTGCTGAATTAACAACTCATTTGCAATCACTATCAGTCCCTACTTCTAACATATTGTCCATATACTATGACCAACAGAAATGTGTGCAGTGAAATGTAACTTACAAGTTACTTAATTTGATGCACTGGTGTGAATGACAATTTTATAACATGAGAATACAATAACAACGGTACAAAATTTATCATTAAAGAACATAATAGTACAGATAACATTTGCACTAATACAGGCTTTACAAAAGAATAGAAATAACAAATATATCAGTGTTACAAAAATTATGACATAAGTAAATACATAAAACAATCAAAATAGTTTCGAAACGTCAATTTTACACATGAGCATTAAAATAAAACAGAATAAATAGTAAATAACATATTATTAATGCAAATTATATTTGAGGATAACAGTATTCCTCATCATAGTGAATGTAGCTTAGTATTAAAAGAGAAAAAATTCTATGAAATAGTAGGCAGATACAGGAAGAAAACAAACAGACAAGGGTACACAAACACATAGTGGGATAACACAAAAGGAAAGGACAGGGTTTGTTTTCAGTGTAACATTTGGTACTGCAGTCCAACCCAAAACTTCATTCCATAGATCATCCCACTTATTTCAACATTTGCTCCAGCCAAAATAAATCCTATCCAAGCATGCTTTCTGTATTTATATGTTCACATATTTCTTAACTCATTATTTATTTTCCATCATCTTACCTCATCATTTATTTCCAAGAAAATCCTACATAAACCTGCTTCTGTACTTTTTTCATGTAACTTCTCAATGCATTTCTTCCAATGCATTGCAATTCATTCTCTTATATAGTCTACTCCCCTTATGCTAACTTAAATCTACTGAGCTCAGATGCTAAACTAAGGGACGAGGCAATGCAGAATCATGAAACAATTAATACAAACACCAATGAAAAAAATGGAAATTGTCAAAGCAAGCAATATTACAACTAATATAAGGTAATGTGCAGCAAGAGGAAAAATAAATCAGTAATAAAACTAGCTTAACAGAGTAATACAAAGTGAAATTTAGTAGCACTATGCCTGGCAAACAGGAGCAGTAAATACAATAACTTATATCTAAACATGACAAAGCTCAAGCAGAAAAAATATTACACTAAAGACAACAATACAGAAAAGAGAAATGTCTATTCACATATTAATATCTATGTCATTAAAGTGGTGCACTACAAAACTAATTCTACAAAAGATATTAACCAGTAGTTGAAAAGAAAATTAAGTATGCAGTAACTGTTATTAATCCCTTCATTTTGTTCTTTCCTTTCCAAGTGCTCCTTTTTCGAAGAACGTGGATCATAAAATGATTATATAATAGATCTGTTGACAGAAAGTGTTCACATCAGCAAATGCATTTAATTTTATTTTATAAAACCAATGCTGCAACACAGTTAGAAACCTGACATCAAATAAAATAAGCAACTATGAAAGGCAAAGCATAAAAATATCATTCTATAGTCATGTGACATTTCATAAGTTAGTATAAATTCTCTCAACTCTCGTAGAAAGACGCTTGTCATTATCAGGTGTGCAGATGTAAGTAAGTATCTTTCCAAGTAATGAGCGTGTCGTTTTTGCGATGCTTTCTACAAAGGAATGTCAATAGCGAGGATAATGGCCTCTTTTTTTTCACCTAATGGCTTTCTTTTTTCAGGTGGCTGTCGCGCAGCTGGGTGGCCATGACGCACTACGTGCAGGTGGTCACTTAACGGTCTTACCGAAATATTTACGAAACCAGTTTCCGCTACAGTGGCAGTCAAATATAAAAAATTTCACAGGCCAAGAATTTGCGTTATACATCTGTAGAAACAAAATCCTATTGATATAACAGTGTCCAAAAAATTTTCTTTGGCATTGTAATAGATTCACGCATTTTCATACATTTCATAACTCTTAAAGTACGATTCTTGGTTTCCAACAACCTTTTACACAAACCAGAGTCCCTAAGCACTACTCATTATTCCTTACCTTATTCGTCGACAGTTCTTAAATATTTCATCACAACAGATACGTAGCATAATCAAATAACTCATATAGCATCACCTTATTGATCATAAACATACTGCAACAGCATAATACACATAGCCATCGTAATAATAACATCATAACACCTCAGTCAACTCTCAAAATCGTCGTAGCTTCCTCCAATAATTTCAAAACCTAAAAAAATTCTCTACTCATGTCAAAAGTGTCATCTACCTCAAACATACTTTAAAATCATGATCCCATACAAAATACATTATTCAAAGCTCTCATAGTATCACAATGGTTCCAAAAAAAAATATGAACAGTTCACAAAGTACAGATAAAATACCATTTCATTAGTGTGAAGTTATGCAACGGTGTAATTACCTAAACATCTGTCACTGATGTAGTATAATAAATATTTGTCTCTCTCAGTTAAATAATCAGATAGCTGTGTAATTCTGTGTTAGAGAAAATGGTATCGATGTGTAAAGTTGTATGAGGAAATACCATATTATCTTGGGCTCCTTGTGCTTGCCAAACACATGGTACACAAAGTAAGCGTGTACCCCCCTGAGGATTAATGTAATTATAAACTCAGGTGTTACAGATTACAGCAATGGAATGAAATGAATTGCGGAAAACTTTCTTTATAATTCAAATATGTTGAAAAATAAATTGTTTAATGTGTGTCCTGTAGCGCTAAATGTGAGTCTTGCTGTAAGACAATCTCTGTGGAAGTGTCGTACTTATTGTCCTCCGAAAGCTAAGTTCTGCAGAAGTCAATGTACTTACCTCATGATAAACGAAAGTGAAATGCTTTGCGTTTAGATATCGTAGTTACTACGCTTATTGCCGTGATGAAGTCAGTACTGTACTGTAACGTATTGTTGTGCTACAGAAAAGGCTGTCTCATTGTAGATATACCACAAAAGTTAATACTAAAACATGTTTTCTTTCCAGAAGAATTCAGAAGAACTATGCAGATATAAAACAGATACACCGCAAAAGCAACATTGTAAATTGTCACTTATTAGTAGCGTCGTGATATAATCGTGTAGCTATCACATAAACTAACCACTGTGACATTTGGTATCTTGCAGAAAGTACTTTAAATCCAGAACTTATTTTCAAGTAAACCAAAATGTTGCATTAAAATCTCATTAGCAGTACTGGTAAATGTTCTAAGTATGTAAACCTTATAGTCGTTACGTAATCGTGCAACTAACAAGCACGAATGTACAAATAACAACACTGTGTCGTCTGTTCACTATAACAATGCATTCGTAATTTCTGTTTAAAAATGTTCCCTAGGTTCTAGACTGGATAGTGAACTTCAAAACATTGTTGCATGTTAACTGTTTCTAAGTCTAACAAAGTGTTGTAGTAACGTAAAGTAAAAATTATTATGGCAAAGACAAAGTTAGAAGGCGGATTATATTTCAATAAACGGTTTTACATGTGAAATGTGGTGTAAACCTTTACTCTTCCTAGTACGCAGACTGTCAACTGAAAAGCCATTATCATGTGATTACGTCGGTAAGGAACACTGGAATTCTGCTCAAGGTTAACTTATGTTATTTTTCAGCTGGCGCACGCGTCTGCCTGCGGTGCGAGTCATTGTCTGTTTCTTTGTTGGCGCGCGTCGTTATTGGGATTAGGAGACCTAACTTCTACAAATTCACCTTGCCGAGAGGGCCCTGCTCTGTTTCAATCCCGCCAGTTCTGATGCAATTCAGGTCTGTCGTTACGATCATATCGTCTGTCGTCATGTCGGCAAGTTCTGTAATTAATTTCTTGTCGGTCACATGGTGGAGAATTTCTCCATGAATCGTAACTGCGCGCTGGACCGTTGCGTCTGAAGTTATTCCGTCTCGCGTGATAATAATTATTTTGGTTCCCGTATTGTCTGTTTCTCTGATTGTCTCTGTGATATTCATTACTACGGAAATGCGATCTTTCTCTGTAACTATTACTCTGCCAGTGGTTGTCATATGGGTGGTGTCTGTTTTGGTCACGATTTGTGTTGTGAGAATGGCCTTGTCGTGTCCAGTTATTGTTTCTTTCATCGCGGAATTGCGACGGATGTGAACTGTAGTGATTGTTTTCCTGTTTTCGCATCCCTCGTTTGTCTGTGTCAATTTCCAGATCTTGTAACAGTCCCTGAAAAGCTTCAATGTCGTCTGCATCGTCCTGCTAAAACAATCTGTCGTAAATGTTCAGGTAATTTGATTAAGCAAATGCGGATGGGTTCTGAGGGGCTGTATGGGTTTGAAAGATATTGATTCTTATGCCAGATGTCTTCGAAATATTTCACAAGACTGGAAAATTCAGATTGTTCAAAGTGTTTCATCATCATGATGCTATGTTTTAATCGGTCTTGTGTAGCTTGAGACCAATATGCTGAGAGGAAGGCATGATAAAATTCTCCTTCACTGTGACAATCGTGAATGACCGATCGCATTCTTACAGCTGGTTCATTCTGCCACACATAAATTCTAATCTGTGCTCTAATGACCAGTTTGGAGGAAAACAATGGGAGAATTGATGGAGCCACGCTTGTGGATGAATGTCGTTGCCAGAATTCTTAAATGATTTGAATTTACGTGCAGTCATGAACAGCTTATAGTCAAAATCATCGTGTCGGCGAGTAGCATATCGGTCATTGTTACGTCGTGTCAGCGGTTCCAATTCGGTGCACCTTGCCAATTTCTTTCATGATTTCCGAAATGCCCAGTGTTATTATTTTGTGGCTTTTCCGTATTTCTAAGTTCCTCATTCCGTGTTGGAGCGCGAGTGTCCTCTGAAATATGAAATTTTTGTATTACCTGCGTCAACTGATCTTGTACTTCCCGGATTTCTCTTTTGTATTGCGTATTAATTTGATACTGATTTTGTTTGAATTTCTTAATTTGTTTATACTCTTCTGTGTCAGTGATAGCTACAGGTCTTGTGTCATTCAGATCACCATCTACCTTTGCAGATAAATTAGTGAACAGATACGAAAGTTCGGCTACTTTCTCCGATAGTGAACACATTTCCTCACTGTGTTTTTCTGAACCAAGTTTCAGAGTGTCCATTTGTGTTGAAATCGAATCTATTGTGTCCTTTAAGCTTTCCTGAGCTCTTGCAAGTTGCGTAACCGAATCGGTGGATGCAACTGAGTCCATTTTAGCTTGCAAGGTGTCGTGATTTTCACGAAAAATAGTTTGCAATTCTTTTATGGCTGCTTCGTGATTCTGTAATGCGTTTTCATGCCGCGAAAAAATCGGTCGAAAATGCTCACAAATTTGTGTTTTTACGTCATTACAGGTTTTTTGACATTTCGCTTCAATGTTATGTAACTCAGTAGTTAATTCTTCACGTGTTTGTTCAAGTGTGGTGTCTAACTTCCGAAGATTTTGTTCCATTGTGTCTAACTTATGAAGATTATGTTCCATTGTGTCCAACTGTTGCTGTGTTTGTCTCTGGTGTTGTTCCATTGTGTCTAACGTTTGAAGCTTTTGCTGTGTTTGTCTCTGATTTTGTTCCATTGTGTCCAACTTCCGAAGATTTTGTTCCATTGTGTCTAACTTTTGAAGCTTTTGTCCGATTTGTTGCATTAATTGTAATAACAATGCACTGCTGTCTGAAACATGTTCCTCAGTGCTCTTCGGAAATGCATTTGAACCGACAATATTCGCAGTTTGAAAAACAGAAAATGTGTCTTAACTTATTTGAGAAAACGGTGAGGACGCAAAACCTGAATCTACAGTATTTGCAAGATTGTGTCCTGTCATTTCGGAATCCTGAGGCGAGCTGTCGCCGCCCGATCGATCGATAATGCTTCCCTGTTCACTAATTGTTTCACTGCCTACACCATTATTTGCTGCCCGCTCCATTTCCCTATGCACAATTACCAAATTACTACTTTGAAAATTAGTTAATTCATTACGTGGTGGCGCTAACACACTGCTTTCGTCTTCACTGTCATTTCTCAGTTTACTTTGTTGCCTAGTATTTCGTTTTTCACACGCCATTATTGTCACAATATTTCACACGATAACACAGAAAAGCTCAATTTGAAGAGCAAAAATTAGAGAACACATTAACGTGGCACTGAAAATAATATCTCGTTAATTGCAAGCGCAACTGCGAAATACTTGGTGCATGCCACAACTGTTTTACTGTACTACAATGAAAAACTACAACTACAAAGGATATTCTCTCTACAATTACACGCTAGCAATAAACAATATCTACACTAATTACACAAACTACAAGAAAAAATCAGAAGATTCCAGTGAGGTATCCTCAGCTAAGGGTCGACATATGAAAAGTCCCCTTTGAAAAATTATACAAGACTGAGCTTTAACTGACACACAATATTTTTTTTAGCGCAACGCAATCTGACTTTCAGTAATCCCTACAAAAGAAAGGCCCCCTGACTAACATTAACCTATACGTTTCACAAATCACTTACCTCACAAAAATCTTCGTTACTCGAACTACTGCAATACAGCGAGTACCACTACTGCCAAATAAATAAAAGATTCAAACTACTGAAGGCACTAACTACTGATAGGGATAGTTAGCAAATGAAAGATTTTGATAGAGAACAAACAATGTATTTACCTTAATAGTCATAATATATATAGCAGTTCACGACATCCAGTCTTACAAATTACAAAACTCTGCCATCTCTCTCGCCACATCCTCCACTGCTGGCGGCTCACTTCCAACTGCGCAACGCTACGCGCCGCTAACAGCCAACTGCCGAGCGCTACAATGGCGAGTATTACAACAATGCCAACCAGCCACAGACTGCACACAGCACAGCCAGTGATTTTTCACACCGAGCGCTACGTGGCGTTACCAATAAGAAAACCTAAACAGCCTACTTACACGTCTAGCTTCCTCATTCCGGTCTGGTACTGTGGACTGCACGCGCATTTGTACTACCTGGCGACACTTCGCCTCTATGGTACAGTACACAAACATCCGGCCGAAAAGTGGACCCAACTTAAGACGTACCCAGTCCTCAATGGACTACGATAGATGCGCACTGAAGTCCAGCGGAAAGTACCATTATACCTCCAAATACGAGGCTCTTGGGCCGTGGTTATTTATGACAGAATGCATAGAAAGTTCTATGCATGCGGTAAGGAAGGTCACTCAAACGCCACCGACCACGACCCTTCCAGTATTTTTCAGACCTCAGCAGGCCCCAGGTTGGTGTCCTGCTGAGTTTCGACGTCCTCGGCACATGATATGGGCCCTGAAGTTGGTTCGTGTCGCTTGGGATATAAATGGTTGATGTGGATGGAATACGCAGTTTCGCAGCCAGTTCTGGAACCTGTCTCTTGATCATTGTTCGCTACAGAGGTCTAGCAGACAGGCTTCAACATCCCCGCCGTCAGTTCTGCAGGGATGGAATGAGTGGCAGTCTCATGTCCGGCGTCCTAAAAGACTGGTTCTTCTTCCTCCAACGAGTGGAATCTGCTGCGTTCGGACGTCGTCCTACGACATTGTTTTCAGCATTTCGGGGAACGCTGTTTTCTTGTGTGGCCTTCCGTGTTGGACGATGGCAAGTACTCATCCATCGCCAGCAGAAAGGTGATTGTTCTGAGTGCCACAGACGTCGGATCATACAACTTCCACCTCAGGATGTGGCACCTCCACCAGCGCCGACAATCATCCCAGTCCCTTACGCGACGGCGCTCAGGAAGTCTCCACCCGTCCAGACGCAACAGACCGACGTAGCAGCACCGGAACTGCTCTCTGAAGACTAATACCGGAGCGATCAGTCAGATTGACCAGTGACAGAACTCTGTCCAATGCCAACGATACCACCAGACACTGCAGACACCGCCGACAGCAGGATGACAATCGATGCACCTACCGTACCAACAGAATCCTTTCTACTGGCGATGGATGTGTACTTGCCAACGTCCGACACGGAAGGCCACACAAGGAAACAGCGTTCCCCGAAACGCTGAAAACGACGCCGTAGGCCCACGTCCGAACGCGACAGCTTCCACTCGCTGGAGCAAGGAGAATGATTCCTGCAGGACGCTGACCATGAGACTGACACCACTGCCACTGATTCCACCGCTGCAGAACGGACGGGAGGGCTGATGGAGAACGTTTGCTAGTCCTCTGCAGCAAACATTGATCAAGAGACGGATTCCAATGCATGCTGCGAAACCGCTCGGTCCCTCCTTATCAACCACCTGGATCCCATGGGACATGAACCGACGTCGGCGCCCACATAATGGGGAGGACGCTGAAACTCATCAGGACAGCGATCCCGGACCTGCTGTCTGAAAAATACCTGGAGGATTGCGGTTAGCGGCGTTTGACGTCACTCGTGACGTCCGCTTCTGTCCACCATCACCATGGATAATCGTGTCCAACAGCAGCACTGCCCTTCTTACCGACTGGCCAAATAGTACCAACATGATGAGCTCTCCTACAAAGATCAACTTCTAAGAGAAACAACACAACCCACACGAGTCGAGTTTGCATTCCTGCAAGAAGTTCATCGACCGCATTCCCAAACTTTTATAGCTACGCAACATACGTGACGACTGGTGGTCCCACAGACACCGACGTGGCGATATTAGTGGGTGACGTTATCGATGTCACAGACATCACATATCTCCCCTCCACAAGAGGATTAGCATTTACCGCACTTGATAGCCGCTTCGTTAGTGTTTATCCACCGATGGGCACCACCAAAAGTGGTGACCGGGCCAGATTCTGCTCCGCTGACCTTTATCCCCTTTTTCTAGGCTGATATGGACACAGCGCCTTCACAAAAGACACTCGGCGATAGTTCTGGGCACACGCATCTTGCCAGTTATTCGGCGATCCTGCTGGATTGCATATATATGTCACAAGGACTTACACAGGGAGTGGTGGCTCCCGAACGATAGCTTCTAGCCTTTTCTGATCATGGTGACTACATCTGCACGATACATCACCACACCCAGCAAGTCTCGCGTAATAATAGCCTTTGGAGTGTAACAGACATCCTAAACAAGAAGTGCTGTCAGCAAGTCGCAGCAACATGGGCTGGCCGTGAACGACGTCACTCCCGATAGCAATAGACATTGGCGTGATGGGTACTCTTCGCCAAACCGGCAGTCCGCAAGACACTTATGCAGTTCAGCAAGGACGCGGCTGTGTGGCACTGGCAGACCATGAGCTTTCACTATGCGGTGCTCAGGTAACACCGAACAGAGAAAGAAAACGACACCGAATCTAAATTTAGATGTGGTGGTTGACGAAGTATAGCTTCGAAGACGCCTAAGTCTGCTGGCGACGACACAACCGAACAGCAGGAGAGGTCCCCACTACACACTACACTGCCGACACCATCGACAGTTAATCATAAGTCTGCACGACCCAAACACCATAGTGAAAGCCATGGAGGATCATTTTCACCATCTTTACGAGGAAAAAGGCTGTACACGATGAAGCCACTACAGAACGGTTGCAACAGGTGGCACGCACTATTGACAGCGTAACGGTGACGGCACTACTGGAGGAAGACTAGTCTGAGGAAGGTGGATGATACCTTGCACCAAGACGTGACCAACAAGTCTCCAGGGCCAGACTGATTGCCTGTTGTGTTTTACCAGACATTCTGAGATATCATGATGCCCAGCTGAGTTACAATGGTTCAAATGGCTCTGAGCACTGTGGGACTTAACTTCTGAGGTCATCAGTCCCCTAGAACTTAGAACTACTTAAACCTAACTAACCGAAGGACATCACACACATCCATGACCGAGACAGGATTCGAATCTGCGACAGTAGCGGAGTTACAATGTTCCCAGAATTCATATCTCCGGACTACACCATACTGCCTTCCTGCCTCATACCAATGCACAATCCGGCAAGAGAGCAATCAGTAAGTGACTATCGGCCACTTACAGTGTTGAACGCCGATTACAAGATCTTTACCAGGCCTTTAGCAGGCCACATTAAAATAAGTTTTCCATTCGTTCTCGCCCCAGAAGAGACGTGGCGGAAAGGAGACGACGATACATAGATCGCCACTGCCAACTTGAATGACTTAATAGGGATCGTCTGGGCATGCCGACTACGAGAGGCGATCGTCTCCATCAATTTAAATCGGGCTTTCAACAGAATGCACCACAACTTCCTACTAAGAGTGAGGGACCACATGGAATCGCCCCCCATGCTCACAGATACCCTGCAGCGTCTTCTCGCACCAATGAGCTCTAAGGTCCAGGTCTATAGTCGGTCAGAGAATCCAATACATCCTGGGCAGGATAGCCGTGAAGTCTATGCCGTCCTGTTACTGTTCGTGCGGCTCCCCACGTTGGAGGTTCGAGTCCTCTCGCGGGCATGGGTGTGTGCTTGTGTTTCCTTAGCGTAAGTTAGTTTAAGTTAGTGTCAGTAGTGTGTCATAGATTTCGTTGCTAATTCTACTCTCACAATTATGTATGCATAGCCTCTGCTCGAAGCATGAATATGCCCACTAATATACATCAAAACGATGTTTTTTCACCTTCTTTGTACTATTGGAGTCATGGGAACCTTATGAGTGGCAGTGATTGGTTTTGCCTTCTGACAGGGTGTGCTTATTCTCAAAGCTCTTCGTATCCTCTTGCTGATATTATTGAAGTACAATGACTTTCTCATTTTTGCGTATCGTTTGGGGGCCCCAAGCATGTATGACTTAAGAGCATGTGCCACATTAGGTTATTTATTGTCTCTTCCAAAAATGCTAACTAACTGCCCACTATTAGCAGGGTTCGTGTTTCGAAATAAGGTTCTGTTGCTAAATAACTAGAATAGTCAATAATGAATAGCAAATAGATTCTTCCATTATCCCTTCACTGCCTGTATTACTAGATCCTCGTTCTGTTCCAGAAAAACTCGGGAACGTGACGTTCTTCACATATTCTATACGCAAACGGGCTTCTTTGATCTCATTGTCATCATTCACTGTTAATTCTGTGAATGCTCAAGAGAGTGCGTCAGCTACAACGTTTTCCTTCTCCGACACATGTACAATGTAAAACTATAGTTCTCGCAAATAAGTTGCCCAGTGCAAGAGGCGTGCACGAGTCAAGTCTTTTTCCTTGTGGTCTGTGTAAACTTTTGTCGTTCTTCCTTTCAGAAAGTATCAAAACTTATCAATTCCGAAGCAATGTCGAGTGGTTCCATCTCAATCAGGGACAGAACTTTCCGGCCTTACTCAGGACACGACTTCCTACTACTATAGTTTTCTTTAGTGTTACACCTGTTCTCCTTCTTTAATTACAAGTACTCGGAAGATTGATCTTGACATTCAGTACATATATATGAAGACGGTTATTGAACTATATGAAATAAAATCGCCATAACTTCTAAACTGAACGGTTGGCTGGAGCGCATGGCAGGAATTAAAGTGTGAATGTATGGTTTGGATGGGTTCCAAAATAAGCAAACGTAGCGCATTTAGAGGACCGAGAAACCACATTCCGTGATCGAGAGGCCTTTTCACCCCCAACGGGTGACTGTACGGTATGCAATGTCCGGTCACGGAATAATCGGTGCGATATTCCTTGATGTCATGGCGAACACCGGACAGTTGGTGAATGTTTTGGAAGATCATTTCATCCCCAATATCCAAAACGGCCCTGATTCCAACACGATGTGGTTCATGCAAGACGGAGCTCTACCCCGTAGAACCAGGAGAGTGTCAGATGTTCTCGAGGGGCACTGTTGGGACACAACCTGTGCTCTGGGGTACCCAAACGCCACGTGCATGCGCCTCAATTGGACGCCTTATTCTCCGGATAGAACACGGGCGAATCTTTTGTGAGGAGCTACATTAAAGTCAAGGTCTACAGCCATAACTCCAAAATCGTTGCTAAACTGGAAACCATCATTTAGGAGGTCACTGACTTAATCGATGTTCCGATACTTCACCGGGTCAAGCAGAATTTCGCTATTCGTCTGCGCCACAGCATCGCCACATCACCCTAAATCGGAATTTCTTGAGTGACCTTTCTAAGTTAAATAAACTGTGTGCACGCCGTAGTTTGTAAATACTTCACTTTTTTCATGTAGTTCAGTAATTGTCACCCTGAGTAAAACTCTGTATTAAGTTCGGTGAGACGTGGTACTTAGGGAAACGCAGGAATCAGTGTGGACGGGGCCATACTCAGTTACAATTGGGGGCGCAGATTTTTTTTAATCACATATACTTTATTTGAAAACAGTTACAAATAAGGTTGACAATAAGGAACAATTATCAAATTTGACTGTTAAGACACAATGTGTACTAAAAAAATTCATAAGCAAGTTGCACTCACGACTGAAGGCCTTATTGACAAGAAATTTAACTTATTTGTCCGCTGAAGGCCCCAATAGTAATAACTCAAAAACAAATTTGACGGCTAAAGGCCTAGATGGAAAATTCTTAAGAACGAGTTAACTTCTCCAAGTGATACTGAAATATTATAAAAAAGGAAAATCATCAAATTTTCACCATTAAGAGACAATACCTAATTAAAAATTCTTAGCCGGCCGCGGTGGTCGCGCGGTTAAGGCGCTCAGTCCGGAACCGCGCGACTGCTACTGTCGCATTTTCGAATCCTGCCTCGGGCATGGATGTGTGTGATGTCCTTAGGTTAGTTAGGTTTAAGCAGTTCTAAGTTCTAGGGGACTGATGACCACAGAAATTAAGTCCCATAGTGCTTAGAGCCATTTATTTGAAAAAATTTTAAGACAAATTGCATTCACGGCTGAAGGCCTTATTGACAAGGAATTCAAATTATTTGTCAGCTCAAGGCCCTAATAGAAATAATATGAAAAACAATTTGACGGCTAAAGGCCTAGATAGCAAATTCTTAAAGACGATTTAACTTATCCAATAGATAGTAAAATATTATAAAAAATGACAATCGTCAAGTTTTCACCATTAAGAGACAATATCTAAAAATTCTTAAGAGAAATTGCATTCATGGCTGAAGGCCTTATTGACAAGACAACAGCGGCAAGGTGAAGAATGGTACACTGCCGCGAAAATACGCTAACCTCCAGGGTAGGTAACTGGGCATTAGCGGCCACTGCGCAGAAAAATTTCGCTGGTTGAACTTCATCGATAATAACAAAAGGAATTCAATGATTATAATTAAACGTGGAGGACGACTAATTAATTTCACCAACTCGAAACACTCCACTCATTGCTCTTCGTCCCAGCGACCCAGCAAGCATCAACGCTTGAACGAACGGCGTGATCTCAAAATAGTGGACATTGCACTGCTGGGTTAATGTTCACTCAATCGTCCTGGGTCCGGTGCATAACGAGGTTGTCACCCTCACAACTACAGCCCCTCGATCCGCCAGTGTCTGTTTGCCGCCAGCGGACCCGCCATGTTGGAGTGCTGCTGGGCCACACTGACGCTCCGTCCCAACAGAACTACTCAACACCCGGAGAACACTTGACGCCCTTCCAAAGATTTTGCTAGGGTACTAGATATCAACAACCGCTGCTGTGGCCATTCGCGGACAGACAACACTAGCAAACATAGTGGCGACAGTAAACAGGAGAAAAAACGAGACAGCACAACCCCTATTACACGATGCCAACATACCAACTGCACCAACGTGAGCCGCAACACGTCTCAGTCGGGATGTAACAATATCAGCGATCTTATCAAGGTTTCTTTCAAACTTTCAGACTCATATTTCATGTCTGCTAAATTCCAGCAAGCGTTCTGCCTAGGCATGTGACAAAAAATTTACTGGATAACAGTGCCTTTGCAAGCCTTTTATGGAAGTTCATGAGTCCCAGGAAGGCTCATGCTTGTTATTTCATTCTTGGTATTGGAGTCTTAAATGGCCTCTTTGCTCTTCACAATGGGCCGGATACCGTGAAGATATATTGTTCCTTACGTCCTTATGTCCATACTCTGAATTCCGTAGACTGATAATCGCTCCATATTTCTTGAAGGCTTCTAATAGCTCTTGTAAAGCTTCTTTAAGGTCTTCTTCCGTTTTTAAAAGATGTCATCAACCAACAGGGTGACATTTTCATTCAACGATTATGTTGTTACATAGCCTAGTCTCCTGATGAATGCTGGTGATGAAACATTAATTCCAATCGCTCACTTTATAAGCTGGAGGTAGCATCCATACCACAAGAATGCTGTAATTAGTGACAGTCTGTGTGCAAAGCTATTTGCCAACAGCTAGCACGAAAAGTAGTTGACTTCTAAAGATATGGCCCATGAAAGCCCTGCAAGAGTTCCTGTAACGTTTGCTGTCCTGTTTCTGGATCACTTATGGTGTTTATCTGCTGAGAATCAAGCATATGCTTCATGCACTTCACACATTTTCTTCACTCACCAAAGTGGGTCATCTACTTCTACCACTTTTCCTTCCTTCAACATCGTCCTTACTTCATTCTGGATGTTTTTCTTATAAGCAAGCAGCAGTTGGTGGGTTTTAAGGGCAAACGTACGATTTTAATTCACTCTAAGGAGAAATATATAGTTTAAATACATTGGCATATGACTTGAAAACCGATTTCACTCCGGTTCAAGTAGCCTCCGTCTAGGTCTTTGGCATTATTTTCCAACTTTTTTCTCTTCTAACTTAACTGCTATGGCTCTTTTCTTTCCCCATTTTTGTACATATTAAATAAGGTCCAAAACTACAACCTTCTCTCCTACGTTTGCACTAACAAAACTCTCTGTCATTTTCGTCATCATCAAGAAACTTTTTAAGAAGTCGAGCCTGATTACTGCATTTACTGTTGACCGTTGAATCATCCAAATGTCCATATAAAACTCATGATCATGGCATCTGAAGTCTAATCGCATCTGCTGCCTGATTTGAACACTTTTGACACCCAGGGTTCATCTTATTCTAATTTTCGGTTTTTTGAGCGCAGGCCATCTCCTCTCTTTGTCATATATATGCCTGGTTCACTGTATCGAGTACACATTCCACTATCCTACCATTAATACCTGTCACAACTTAAAATTTGTGTGAATTCCTAAAGGACCAAACTGCTGAGGTCGTCGGTCTCTAGACTTTTTTTTTTTTTGTCATCAGTCTACTGACTGGTTTGATACGGTCCGCCACGAATCCCTTTCCTGTGCTAACCTCTTCATCTCAGAGTAGCACTTGCAACCTATGTCCTCAATTATTTGCTTGATGTATTCCAATCTCTCTCTTCCTCTACAGCTTTTGCCCTCTACAGCTCCCTCTAGTATGATGGAAGTCATTCCCTCATGTCTTAGCAGATGTCCTATCATCCTGTCCCTTCTCTTTATCAGTGTTTTCCACATATTCCTTTCCTCTCCGATTCGGGGTAGAACCTCCTCATTTCTTACCTTAGCAGTCCACCTAATTTTCAACATTCGTCTATAGCACCACACCTCAAATGCTTCGATTCTTCTATTCCGGTTTTTCCACATTCAATGTTTCACTACCATACAATGCTGTACTTTAGACGTACATCCTCAGAAATTTCTTCCTCAAATTAAGACTGGTATTTGATATTAGTAGACGTCTCTTGGCCAGAAATTCCTTTTTTGCCATAGTGAGTCTGCTTTTGATGTCCTCCTTGCTCCGTCCGTCATTGGTTATTTTACTGCCTAGGTAGCAGAATTCCTTAACTTCATTTACTTCGTGGCCATCAGTCCTGATGTTAAGTTTCTCGCTGTTCTCATTTCTACTACTTCTCATTACCTTCGTCTTTCTCCGATTTACTCTCAAACCATACTGAGTACTCATTAAACTGTTCATTCCGTTCCGCTGATCACTTAATTCTTCTTCACTTTCACTCAGGATAGCAATGTCATCAGCGAATCGTATCATTGATATCCTTTCACCTTGTATTTTAATTCCACTCCTGAACCTTTCTTTTATTTCCAACATTGCTTCCTCGATGTACAGATTGAAGAGTAGGGGCGAAAGGCTACAGCCTTGTCTTACTCCCTTCCTAATACGAGCACTTCGTTCTTGATCTTCCACTCTTATTATTCCCTCTTGGTTGTTGTACATATTGTATATGACCCGTCTCTCCCTATAGCTTACCCCAACTTTTTTCAGCATTTTGAACAGCTTGCACCATTTTATATTGTCGAACGCTTTTTCCAAGGTCGAGAAATCCTATGAACGTGTCTTGATTTTTCTTCAACCTTGCTTCCATTATTGGCCGTAACGTCAGAATTGCCTCTCTCGTGCCTTTACTTTTCCTAAAGCGAAACTGATCGTCACCTAGCGCATTCTCAATTTTCTTTTCCGTTCATCTGTATATTATTCTTGTACGCAGCTTCGATGCATGAGCTGTTAAGTTGATTGAGCGATAATTCTCGCACTTGTCAGCTCTTTCCGTCTTCGAAATTGTGTGGATGATGCTTTTCCGAAAGTCAGATGGTATGTCGCCAGACTCATATATTCTGCACACCAACGTGAATAGTCGTTTTGATTTTAGAAAATCTGATGGAATGTTATCTATCCCTTCTGCCTTATTTGACCGTAAGTCTCCAAAGCTCTTTTAAATTCCGATTCTAATACTGGATCCCCTATCTCTTCTAAATCGACTCCTGTTTCTTCTTCTATCACATCAGACAAATCTTCATCCTCATAGAGGCTTTCAATGTATTCTTTCCACCTATCTGCTCTCTCCTCTGCATTTAACAGTGGAATTTCCGTTGCACTCTTAATGTTACCAGCGTTGCTTTTAATGTCACCAAAGGTTGTTTTGACTTTCCTGCATGCTGAGTCTGTCCTTCCGACAATCATATCTTTTTCGATGTCTTCACATTTTTCTTGCAGCCATTTAGTCTTAGCTTCCCTGCACTTCGTATTTATTTCATTCCTCAGCGACTTGTATTTCTGTATTCCTGATTTTTCCGGAACATGTTTGTACTTCCTCCTTTCATCAATGAACTGAAGGATTTCTTCTGTTACCTATGGTTTCTTCGCAGCTACCATCTTTGTACCTATGTTTTCCTTCCTAACTTCTGTGATGGCCCTTTTTAGAGACGTCCATTCCTCTTCAACTGTGTTGCCTACTGCGCTATTCCTTTTTGCTGTATCTATAGAGTTAGAGAACTTCAAACGTATCTCGTCATTCCTTAGAACTTCCGTATCCCATTTCTTAGCGTATTGATTCTTCCTGTCTAATCTCTTGAACTTCAGCCTACTCTTCGTCACTACTATATTGTGATCAGAGTCTATATCTGCTCCTGGGTACGCCATACAATCCTGTATCTGATTTCGGAATCTATGACCATGATATAATCTAATTGAAATCTTCCCGTATCTCCACGCCTTTTCTAAGTATACCTCCTCCTCTTGTGATTCTTAAACAGGGTATTCGCTATTACTAGCTGAAACTTGTTACATAACTCAATTAGTCTTTCTCCTCTTTCATTCCTTGTCCCAAGCCCATATTCTCCTGTAACGTTTTCTGCTACTCCTTCTCCTACGACTGCATTCCAGTCGCCCATGACTATTAGATTTTCGTCCCCCTTTACATACTGCATTACCCTTTCAATATCCTCATACACTTTCTCTATCTGTTCATCTTCAGCTTACGACGTCGGCATGTATACCTGAACTATCGTTGTCAGTATTGGTCTGCTGTCGATTCTGATTAGAACAACCCGGTCACTGAACTGTTTACAGTAACACACCCTCTGCCCTACCTTCCTATTCATAACGAATCCTACACCTGTTATACCATTTTTTGCTGCTGTTGATATTACCTGATACTCATCTGACCAGAAATCCTTATCTTCCTTCCACTTCACTTCACTGACCCCTACTATATCTAGATTGAGCCTTTGCATTTCCCTTTTCAGATTTTCTAGTTTCCCTACCACGTTCAAGCTTCTGACATTCCACGCCCCGTCTCGTAGAACATTATCCTTTCGTTGATCATTCAATCTTTCTCTCATTGTAACCTCCCCCTTGGCAGTCCCCTTTCGGAGATCCGAATGGGGGACTATTCCGGAATCTTTAGCCAATAGAGAGATCGTCACGACACTTCTTCAACTACAGGCCACATGTCCTGTGGATACACATTACGTGTCTTTAATGCAGTGGTTTCCATTGCCTTCTGCATCCTCATGTCGTTGATCATTGCTGATTCTTCCCCCTTTATGGGCAATTTCCCACCCCTAGGACAAGAGAGTGCCTTGAACCTCTATCCGGTTTGGTGCGTTTGTTAAGTAGCATGATTTGCAGCCCATTTGGGGCTGCCTGTCTGTGAATTACACATGGTTGTTGCACAAATGAATAATTGTTCTGGTAGATGTGTAGCGGAACCGATAAATTATAAGTATTAATTTTATAGTTTTTTTCTGGAATTGTCGACTTACGTTAACGTGTCACTGTCCCATGCCGTTTCTGAAGCTGGCAGTTCATGATAAACCCTATAAGACTTGTGAAATGGCTCCCTATGAAGACTGCATACCAGGACGAGAACCAAAATAATGTATACCACTTCTATTTCGATGTAGGCCATCCACGGTTCACGTGAAGCATTTCCTCTTTAATTTGTTTTCTTTATTCATTTATAATCGTTTTGGGAATTTTGTGGGAACTGTAAAATAATTTTTTTATCAGTCTTCTCAGCTTCACTGGAACCAAGTGATCTTCAAAAGATATTATCCTCCTGAGAGAGTTAGATAGTTTTTTCGCTTGAGTGCAGATTTCTTCATTACTTCTTCTTATCCACATAATCCCGAATTACCTTGGATCGAGCGTATTCCGCTTTTAATAATTTTTGTAAGTAAAAAATGTGTAATTTCAGACACAAATAGAGAGAACACAAAAAGCTAAAAACAATAATGAGAATAACATAAAAACGAACTATGAGATTACAAAACGGTCTGTGCAATGAAACACATAACCTGCAAAATGTGGGTGACCACTGCAAAGGAAAATGGCCGTTCCATTAGCACGGAGGAACGCAGTTTGTGTACTAGAGTTGATACGGCGGACGGGGAGGCCATGGCCAGCTTGGTTCGGTGCGTGAGCTGCAGACGCCGCGGACACAACTTTCTCGCAAATGCCTGCTCGGCAGGCGGTGTATTACGCCCTGCGGGACAATGAAGTGCCGCCTAATGAAGCCGGCGACAGCCGCGAACTTGGGAACAATGGCCTGTGTACAGTCCAAACACGGAGGAACAATGTGCGCGCGGGTGCGCGCGAGCGCAGGCAGCTGGCGCCAGCTGCGGCTCGCCAGCAACCGGGCTCCATAGCCCCGCGGCCCGGAGACTTTAATGGCTAGCCCTTAGCGCGAAAAATTACCTTAGAATTCTGCAAATAAGACAGAAATCTCTCGAAGTTTTGTGCGCAGGAAATCTGTTCTTCTTGCACAAGCAGAGAAATTTTAGTAGAGCAACTGTCTTTCTTCATCAACTAGCGTAGAATGAACAGGTAATTTTTGTTTTGGTTAGCACTTCTATTACTGAAGTAGTGAGTGATACTGGGTTTACCTGTTCTGCTTATAACCGGTACAGTCGCCCAAATGAGACTTGCAAGAATCTGCGGCAATACCAGTGGTTTTAACACTGTGCATAACTGCAGGTGACAAGTAGTTGTGAAGCTATTTTTGGTAAATACTATCCTTTTCAACTTCTTCTTCGTGCACTCTAAACGTATACATTAACACACCTTCTCCGACCCCTCTCATCCTTTCTCTGTCTTACACCTCATTCTCCCCCTTCTTCCTATCTGTATTCTCCTCCCCACTACTTCTGTCTTTCACCTCCTCCTTGTCTCCATGTCCAACTTCTCCACCACCTCTCTATGACCATGTGTTTGGACTCACTTCATCTAACATCTTCCTCCCCTCTTCCTTTTCCATCAGCCCACCATCCCTCCACGCCTTCCATTTGCCTTCTGCCTCTCTCCTCCACCTCCTCCTCTGTTCTTATCCATATCTTTCTGTCCATCTCCTTCTGTTTTCTGCTCTACCTGTCCCAGCCACACTCATCCGCATGCATAATCCTGCAATTCAGTTCAGTCAAGCAGACTGATACTACTCACACAACAGGCCAGTCAGAAAGGGCAGGCTGTGCATCAGGGTCCTACAAATCTATTATTTGCCTCTGACTCGTAGGCCATCATGCAAAGCAAATAGATATATGAGGCTGATACTGTTCCAACCCAATATGCCAGTCATGCAGGACAGCCTACACATTTTAAGGCCAAACAAACCGTTTCTGCCCCTTGAGATGCGGGCTGCCCTGCAAAGCAGGTTCATTCGGCGGGCTGATACCATTCCCACACAACATGCCTGTTGTGCAGGGCAACCTACATTCTGGGGGTGGAAGAAACATAGTGTGGCCTATATATCATTTCCTATTCGAGCTATGGGGCTATAGGCTCCACAGTGTTTATAATTGTGGGATCTGTGGGACCTGCAGTTTCTCTGCCAAACTTAGTTCACATCGTTTAGTGGCTCTGAACGAGATTCCAGAAATACACACACATGTACACTCTGCTTCATATTTATAGCAGATTATCATGATCTAGACTGAGTGATGTATTTAAAGTAATAGCATGTGTCAAGAGCATACACAGGATGTATGCTAGTATGCAGAGGAGGGGCAGGAGTGACACAAAGGGGAGGAGTGTATAAAACGACATGTAGCTATATGAAGTTATTTACTGGTATCCTACATAGATATAGCTGTTTTGACATTAGCTGGTAAAACAATAAAATGTATTTTAATGAATTTTCAATATAGTTGGGTGCATTTAGGGTCCAGGGCAGTCTGCTATTTTCATTTGCAATGAGAGCAACAGAAGACAGTGAAACAGTTTTACAATTTTATCATTTGTGGCTCAGGATACACTTGCCAGTGGTTAATGTCTGTTATATGTTGTTTCCTCACTAAAATTTCTGTTGTGTATGTACACTTGTATTAGTGTGTTAAAGAGGAGAGGTGGAGGACGAAGGCTGTCAAAGAAGCTTTCAGTCCCTTTAGACCTTCACTGTGAACTTTACACTGGAGTGGTGGCAACCAAAATCAAGCAAGAAACGGTAGAGAACGGCCACTTCACTTGGCGACGCCGTAAGTTTTAATGTAATTTTATCCTAAAGTTGAATTTGTCCTCTGCCTTTTCTACGTTTCTATTCCATATTTCCCATGGAACATGGAAATGACGTCAAGAATCCTATTTCCGTTGATCTGTTGCCTTTTTATACTTGCCTATAATTAAGATCTGTTCACTACTATATAGTGTAGACCATTATATCCTTCGTTTTGTCAGTGCCTATATTCCATTTTCGCTGTTCTTCTAAGTGGTCATCACATGTAATAAAGTGGTAGTATGTAACAGGCAAAATCTCCATCTTCGATGAATTAGCTACAAAAAAATAAGACATTTAAACTAAATTATTGTGTCAAAAGTATTGCTTTCAAGGACTACCATGTGGTGCAACTTCTGTGAAGGTGTAGAATATTGAGAGTACCAATCTTTAAGATCTTGTACAGTATTATGTAATCTTTGTAGCATTCTCAGACTGGTGCAGTAACTTTAATTGCTGCAAATAGTAGGGTGGTTCTAGTTCCTCATATGCCTGAAAATGTGTGTTGTCAGACACACTCTCTTGGCACTGCCAAACTGTAAACAAAGATAAAAAGATGTTCCGTTTTAATAATTGGATTTCCGTGTTAATAATGTCAAATATACTTCCAGAAGCCAAATAACCTTATACAAAATAATGGCTCTACGTTCTGATCATGTGAGTGTGAGTGTTCCTGTAGTCAGATATAAGAGAAACATAGCTACACCGGATCTCATTTAAGACGTCAATAAGAAATTAGAGTAATGGTCTGTATACATTTTCATGAGGATGTTGTCTGGTGTGGTACTCGTATTGTATTTACAGCTTTCAACCTGCAGCCAGTTTAAGACAGCGAGACATACCATTGCATTAACTTCAAAAAAGTGAGATACCCCTAATATACTGAGAAACCTGTTACAATTACTTGAAGTGCGTTGTGCATACCACAGGCACAAACGATACCAAAAATGTACTATTTGACATCAACAACACTCACCGCTCTACAGAGGAATTTGAGAAGTAGAAATACATATCGTCAGGGACCGAAAAGCATAATGACTCTTTCAAAAATATAATGCTACAGCGGCACCAAAGAAAGAGAGTAAGAAATGTATAAGCGTTATGTTTGTCAAAATTTTAACATCCTAATTCAGCCATAAGTTCCTTTTCCTGATATTACAGTCCTCTGAATCCTTTGTTTGACTGCACATAATTTATATTTTTTCAGCATGGAAAAGAACTTGCTGTAAAACTTGTCGTGGTATCATTATGTTGGAGGTACAGAGTACCTTCTATTGTTCACTCAGATGAAATGGTCTCAAAAATGGTTCAAATGGCTCTGAGCACTATGGGACTTAACATCTGTGGTCATCAGTCCCCTAGAACTTAGAACTACTTAAACCTAACTAACCTAAGGACATCACACACATCCATGCCCGAGGCAGGATTCGAACCTGCGACCGTAGCAGTCCCGCGGTTTGAAATGGTCTGCTGGCTGGTCTGTACTTTTATGAAAGGAGACGCAGGTCAATGTGAATGCAGACAAAGCCATATTACAGATGCGATATTGTGTTCTGAAAAAGTACAAAGCACTGTTCCTACCTATATGCATGCAACTGCGAATACATTTCATATTACATTCACATCTGACATACGACAACAATAACAAAATAAGTGCATCTTGTTTACATTGTGAAAGTGAACGATTTGTGCAAAAGTAAGATTTATTTGGAAATTTAGTTACAAAAATGCTCTCAGAAATTTAGTTTCCGAAGGATAGCTAAGGGAAATTTTTTACCAAAAACTTTATTACATCTTTCTATCTGTTGAGGGAATTTAAATATCTACCAAACGTCCATTTTGCCAAGAAAGATGCACATAGTAATCGGTACAAGTTGAAACGAGTCTCCTTTTCACGTCGCTTCTTTATCACACTACATCTGCATCTGTATCACATTCCACAAGCAACCTCTTTGTGTGTGATGGTGGGTACGTCTGGTACCACTAACTGTGCCCCTCCCCCCATCCCTCCCATAATCTGACACTAATCTGTCCACTCCAAAGACGCACATACTCTTGTATGATAACGATTGTTGTTGTTGTTGTTGTTGTTGTGGTCTTCAGTCCTGAGACTGGTTTGATGCAGCTCTCCATGCTACTCTATCATGTGCAAGCTTCTTCATCACCCATTACCTATTGCAACCTACATGCTTCTGAATCTGTTAAGTTTATTCATCTCTTGGCCTCCCTCTACGATTTTTACGTTACACGCTGCACTCCAATACTAAATTGGTGATCCCTTGATGTCTCTGAACATGTCCTATCAACCGATCCCTTCTTCTCGTCAAGTTGTGCGACAATCTTCTCCCCAATCCTATTCAATACCGCCTCATTAGTTACGTGATCTACCCATCTAATCATCAGCATTTTCCTGTAGCACCACATTTCGAAAGCTTCTATTCTCTTCTTGTCCAAACTATTTGTCGTCCATGTTTCACTTCCATACATCGCTACACTCCATACAAATACTTTCAGAAATGACTTCCTGACACTTAAATCTATACTCGATGTTAACAAACTTCTCTTCTTCAGAAATGCTTTCCTTGCCATTGCCAATCTACATTTTATATCCTCTCTACTACCACCATCATCAGTTACTTTGCTCCCCAAATAGCAAAACTCCTTTATTACTTTAAGTGTCTCATTTCCTTATCTAATTCCCTCAGCATCACCCGACTTAATTCGACTACATTCCACTATCCTCTTTTTGCTTTTGTTGATGTTCATCTTATATTCTACTTTTAAGACGCTATCCATTCCATTCAACTGCTCTTCCAAGTCCTTTGCTGTCTCTGACAGAATTACTATGTCATCGGCGAACCTCAAAGTTTTTATTTCTTCTCCATGGATTTTAATACCTACTCCGAATTTTTGTTTTGTTTCCTTTACTGCTTGCTCAATATACAGGAATATCTTTCGTAGCTCTTTTGAGTAACAGGTAGCCAAATGAACGCTGTGTCTCATGAAAAGCCCCTTGGAAACACACAGCCAATCAGACTCTTTTTCGCTAAAGTTCGGTTGTTAGCAGATGAACGTCGGCTCTCTATGCCTTTTCTTTTGGCTGGATTCTGGTCATTGCGCTTGTTGTCGCCAGCTGGTCGCTGTGCTACACCCACATGTGCTGATGCAGCTCTGATGAAATTGGTACATATTCTTCGATTAAAGAAATACATAGCAATTGACTGAGCTTATTACTATTACCAGTGGTGCTGTTACACACCACAGATAATTTTATTCTTATTTTTTAATCAGATTTAAACCGGAACCTAAAAGATTGTGTATGGCTTTGAGTTTTTCCTTGCGAACAGGGGTTCATCCACGCATTGCATCCGTGCTCTTGTTCACGCTATGGACGAATGTCCTCTGTCAATACATAGTTCGACACGTATAAATCATTATTTCTGTTCTCCTTAGAAAGTGACCCATTCTTGTACATATCTGGGGTTTCGGTTTTGGATAATGGCCGTTAATGTGAATTAGTTGGTCCTGTAGGAAGTGTATCTTTGGATATACCTAGTATGTTACGACATATGTGTCAACGTAATTTTCTTTTGAGATTTTTTGCGTTTAGCCCTTAACCACGTGATGAACGATTTTACGCGCTGCCGCAGGTTTACTACGTTCCCAATCCCTATTTAACTATACCAGTATCCACAGATATTTGGACATCCCACAAAGTTTCGAGTATTATTTTACATTACGTGATTTTCGGCATTATCACAAAGACACAATAAAATGTAGACGCAAGTGGTAACTGCATTAGTACAGTCAGAAATCTCTTTAGATCATGTCTCATCAGATGCTCAGATAAAAGTATTCGTCCTGTGTTGTGGAAGATTACTATTTGTGTGCTCAGGAAATGCGTAGAGTTGTTGCGAATTATAATATTGCACTTTTATGTGCAAGGCACGGACTATTTCCTACAAGGAAATCTCAGTCACAAAAATTCTATAAAACAGGTTCTGGATTCTATAATCATTAAATGATCTTTTCCGTTTATGCCTGATAAACTGTCTTCGTAGTGCTTACATTCCAAAGGTTCACTGTGGACTCCATATAAAAGAAATGGATAAAAAATTAATTAGGCCTGTAGGGAAACAGCTTAAAGTAAAATTCTAACATTCGTAATCTACGTCAAATGAAAAGACAACAATTGTCTTGCAAAGTATACAGGATGTAAAATTATTAATAGCGTAAACGTATACAGTTGAAAGTACCACGACACTAGAACAGAAATGTCTCAGTAAACGTTGGTTAGCAAAAGAGCCGCTTGAGACGTAACTCTGGTTACCAGCCACCACTGACTTGATCCTAATATTGAAAATGTAACAGTACTGTACCTGACAGAGGTTCAGGTCTTTAGAATAAACACGACAAAAGTAGCATAACTGTACTTGTAGTTGAAACAGTTGTTCAAAGTGTAGTCCACGTACATGGATGCAGGGTTGAGTTCATCGCCGCAATGAGTTTCAAATCGTTTGAAACACGCCTGGATCATTTAAAAATTCCTGACAGGCACTGACGAGTCTAAACCACACACAAAATAAAACATTATTGTTAGACGTAGGGTTTCCTACAGCTTGTTGTTACATCCACTGACAGAACGTTAGTCCGGGACCACAGTGCACTCAAGTAAAATGCTGAACTAGCTGGAGATAGTGCTGGTACATTGCACTGCGCTGCATTATTTCCAAACACTACTGCGGCTCATTCCAGGACTTTGCGTGGCAAGTTTCGTTGTTGAGTTTCCCGGAGAGTGTGCCACTGTTTCCAACAATACGCATTTGCCGGCCGGAGTGACCGAGCGGTTCTAGGCGCTACAGTCTGGAACCGCGCGACCGCTACAGTCGCAGGTTCGAATCCTGCCTCGGGCATGGATGTGTATGGTGTCTTTAGCTTAGTTAATTTTAATTACTTGTAAGTTCTAGGAGATTGATGACCTCAAAAGTCCCATAGTGCTCAGAGCCATTTGAACCATTTCAATAATACGCATTTCAGCAAAAGTGTTTTTCTCGCTGGTCTACCCACCCTACTTGCATGGGAAAGGCTTCCAGTTCTTCGGAGGCGTTGATGCACCATGTAAACGTTCGCTTCTCTGGGTTCTTTGCGCAGGTTGATTCAAGCGTGCTGCCTCTCCTGCGCTGACGTTAGCCTTTCCGTATATGAAATGCATATGCACGTACTCCTTGTTACTGTAAAGTTCTACGTTACCACCACCACAGGTACAACACAAGCGACGGTGCACAAAGAACTGACATGAGTGGAACTCTGACTGTGTACTGTACAATCGTATCTATTCAGTTCACAATTCAACATCTGTTCAAATGGATCAAATGGCTCTGAGCACTATGGGAGCTATTATCTGAGGTCATCAGTCCCCTACAACTTAGAACTACTTAAACCTAACCAACCTAAGGACATCACACACAGCCATGCCCGAGGTAGGAATCGAACCTGCGACCGTAGCGGTCGCGCGGTTAAAGACTGAAGCGTCTAGAACCGCTTGGTCACACCGGCCGGCACATCGTCTGTAAAATGTAAACAAATGCCACACCAAGGACCGGCACACAGCGTTTACACAGATTCACACAGTAGAGGTTAGTAACTCCAAAAACGCAATTATCTTTCAAGCAGTTTCTTTGCGGACATATGATTACTGTGACATTTTTCATAGTTGGTAGTTTAGTGTAGTTTCAAGTATATGCTTTTACACCGATAACAGTGACACACCTTATATAACTATGATACGTCCTGTATAACAGACTGAAATACGTATCAAAGATTATCTAGTCGTGGGCTGCAACGGAGATTAAAAACATTTAAGTGCCCTGTGATTAGTCGAAATTCTAATGCATACAATATTAGTTGAATTGAAATAAATGTGAAATATGTCCTAAAAGTAGCCATTATCAGGACCATATGTACATAATGAGGAAGACAGCGGAAAATGTTCCAGACATGCTCTAACTGAAAACAACAAATAACCATGAATCTATTTGATCGGCGATTAGTCCGTGAATATTAAAGCTAATTACTGCACAATGCTTCAGGCGACTCGCCGAAATCCAGCAGCTTGCATTGGTTTCAGCAACACGGATAAGCAATAATACCTATGATGAGGACTGACTGTATACGTTTCATCGTTATTAAGTTCGCTACACTCGCTGTTTCTTGTTTTTCGCGTGGTGTTTAAGCTGCACAGGGGTGCGAATATCCAATTTGCATGAGAGGCAAAAAAATCCAGATGTGTTACTTGTCGTGTAAAATCGCGTCAACACGCGTTCTCCAAAAGAGGCGCTGGAATTCGGTAAACAAGCGATGTCAACAGAGGCTCTAGTGGAAAGAGCATCCAATTTGCATGCATAAGTAATTTAATCTGTATCTAGTGTCAGAGAGTATACTGAAAACAGCACGAGTGCGTTTATTTGGAAATCAGGAATGTACACGTCAAGTAGTGAAAAAAGAAAATGCTGTTCTCAATTTAAAGAGGTATGACGACATGAAAAATCGCCCGTTCCACGATAAAAATTCGCGCATACATCTGCCTAATCTGCACTATAAATAACACGAAGAGACTGAACGTTTTTGTAATGACTTGCAATGAACTGACGGAGACTAGTATGTACGTAGTTGACATCTTATTCAGCCAGTCCCGATTTTAATTAACTATATCCTCATTACTACTAATACATTATGTCTCACCTTACTGCTTGGCATGTGTTAGCCAGTGTATGTAAAGTAAAGATTATCAGCTTTTAGAAGAGAAATAATTTACGCTTGTTGGGCCTTTCAGCGTTACACAAACACCTTTCTCGTTACAATTACATGGACAATAAAATGTATTTAGGTCAGTATGTATTCACTTGAGTTGGTTCATGTGGTAATGTAAGAATAATTCAAGGTAGACTGTTTTTTTTCCATTTTAGTGTTTGTATCAGAAGCCAGTCTTCTTAGTAAGAAGGGTATGAAACAGCGGTAGTATAGCGTGATAGCCAACTTTAATACCGGACTAAATTGGCAAGGAATGCATTAACTGCCGGCCGGTGTGACCGAGCGGTTCTAGGCGCTACAGTCTGGAGCCGCACGACCGCTATGGCAGCAGGTTCGAATCCTGCCTCGGGCATGGATGTGTGTGATGTCCTTAGGACTGTTAGGTTTAAGTAGTTTTAAGTTCTAGGGGACTGATGACCACAGATGTTAAGTCCCATAGTGCTCAGAGACATTTTTTTAATGCATTAACTCTGATTTTTTATCTTAGTAGTGATTACTTACTTTTTTTTTTTTTGAACGGAATCCAAAGATAATGAAGATACACAGTTTTTAACTAACGTGACGTCATCATTTACTTTAGCTATCACATTTACTTCATTAGTGTAAGCACACTCTGAGGATATTTCACTTCTCTGATTTGCATATATATTATTTTTGAATATGTAGAGCGCTGATTTTAAAGTTCAAGAGGGTTAGTATAATGTGTAAGTTGTAGTTTCATGCCAAAATTATTTTAATTGAGTAGACTCATGCAGCAGACTGCTGGCTAGGATAGCATTGATTGATAGCTGAAGGTAGAAAAAACATGACAATGTTTTGTGCACCGTCGATGATTAAATACGTAGTCCGTGAAACATTTAACTATTGGAATGCATGTCAGCCACATGTCTCATGTTATCTTCGACAGATACATATTGATGGAATTCCACTGTCGAGTCATCTTCTAACACGAACATTAACACACGTCAAAGGAACTCGCCCACGAGGTTTTACCATGCAAGACAGACATGCAAACTGACCATGGATTTATGAAATGATACATCGAAAAATATGTGAAAGCTAAAACTGATTTTCACCATGAAAAACAGAATAATGTAAGTAAGTAAATTTTGTAGATGGGATCAGTGAAGTGAAATCGAAAGTGGACAACTACTTTTGGTCAGATAACTATAGGATAATGTCAACAGCAACATCAAAAATGATAACTAGAATAAGATACATTGTAAAAACTGCTGCAGGACAGAGAGTGAGTCACAATAAACAGTTCCGTGACAGGGTTGTTCTCATCAGAATCGACAGCAAACCTACACCGAAAACAATAGTTCATGTATAAATGACGATGTCACAGGCAGAAGATGATACAGAACAGATAATTGAGTTTGTAAAAGGAGACGAATATACGAATATCTATTATTTATGGAAGACTGCAACTGTGTTCCAGGGGATGGAGTAGAAGAAAAGGTTGTCGGAGAATATGGTCGTAATAGTAGGAATGAGAGAGGACGAAACCTAACTGTTTTCTGCAATAAATTTAAACTAGTAATTGCGAATAATTATCAAGAATCACAAGAGGATGAGGTATACTTGGAGAAGGGCGTCAGATGATTACATTATTTTCATGAAGACACCTCGACATCAAATGTTGGATTGTGAGACATACCCGGAAGCAGATATAAACTCAAATTACAACAATAATGACGAAGATTGGGCACACGTTTAAGAGACTAGTCAGGAAGAAACAGTGCGCAAAGAAGTGGGATACGGAAAGACTATGGAATGAAGAGATATGGTTGAACTTCTCTCAGGCTATAGATATTGCGATGCTAAACACCTCAGTAGGAAGGTCAGTTGAAGACGCAGATGTTGGAAAGATCCACATATGTATAAGGGAGGTACCTGCGAAGACAAGGTGGGTAACAGAAGAAATAATTAAGTTGATAAACGGAAGAAGGAAATATAAAAATATTCAGGGATGTTCTGGAATACATAAATACAAGTCACTTAGGAATGAATTAATAAGAAGTGCAGGAAGGCTAATGCGAAATGGCGGCAGGAGAAATGGAAAGAAACGGAAAGAGAAACGACTATCGGAAGGACTTACTCGGAGCGTGAGCCGTGCTTCGGTAGCTCAGTTGGTAGAGCACTTGCCTGCGAAAGGCAAAGGTCCCGACTTCGAGTCTCGGTCGGGCACACAGTTTAAATCTGCCACAAAGTTTCAACCTTCATTGAAATTAAAGACAAGAGTGGCAGTATTAAGAGTACCACGGGAATTCCACTGTTTGACGCAAAGAGAGAGCGGATAGATGGAAAGTGTACGTTGAAGACCGCTGTGAAAGGTCTGATGTGGTGACAGTAGAAGAAACAGCAGTCTGAAGTGAAGAAATATCGGATAAAGTATTTGAATCAGAATTTAGAGGAGCTCTGGAACTTTTAGGATCAAATAAGGCAAAAGGGACAGATAACATTTCACAGAAATTTCTAAAAGCGCTACTTACCTTTCTGTGTAGAATGTATGGTACTGTCAATAAATCGTCAGACTTCGGGGAAAGCATCATCCACAGTCTTGAATACTGGAAGAGATCACAACTGCGACAATTGTAACACAATCAGTATAACTGTTCACGCATTCAAACTGCTGACAAAAATTATATATAGAAGAATGGAAAAGAAAACTGAGGATATGTTAGAGGACTTTGGCAAAGACTTCAGTAAATTGAAGGGATCAGAGAGGCAATTGATAATGGGAGCAAGGCTGAAGGAAACACAAGACACGTCGACCATGAAAAAGCATTCGACATTGTAAAATGGGGCACGATCTTCGAAATTCTGAGAAATGTTGGGCTTATCTATGGGGAAAGCCGGGTGATATACAATATGTGCAAGAACCAAAGGTGAAGATTAAGACTGGAAGGCAAAGGAAGAAGTACTTGGATTAAGGTAGCGATGTAGTTTTGTGACCCTACACTTCAGTCCATACGTCGAAGAAGCAGTGATGAAAGTAAAGGAAATATACAAAGTGGCATCACAGTTCCGGGTCAGGGAATGTCGCTGAGGACAGTGCTATTTGGATTGAAAGTGTAGAGGACTTACAGGATCTGTGTACAGTCTAATGGGCACAAAATATGTAATGAGAACAAATCGAAGAATGACGAAAGTGATCAAAAGTAGCAAAAATGAGAGCAGTGTGAAACTTAACATCAGAATTGTTGATGATGACGTACACGAAGGAATTCTGCTACTGAAGTAGGAAGAGTATAGAAAGCAAACCGATACTGACTAAAAGGGCATTTCTGGCCAAGAGACGTCTCTGGTATCAAACGTAGGTTTTAATCTGAAGAAGAAATTTGTATGGATGTACGTTCGGAACCCAGCTTTATATGATAGTGAGACTGACATACGGAAAACTGGACAGGAGAGGACAGAATCACTGAAATGGGATCCTGCAGAAGAATTTTGAAAATGAGGTGGATAGATAAGCTAGGTAATATGTGTAGTGTGGCAAAGAGGGTACGACAATAAATAATTTATTCAAAACTGGCTTTTCCCCACCCTAATGATGTCACAACCCAATCCACCTCCTGAAAATGGCGGGAAATTTTGGCATCATATAGGGCCACTGGCGCACCTCACCTACCCAAACTCTCCCACCCCTCCACCTACTCCTGTTATATCACCAAACTCCGACCATCTTATGACATAACCCCTGGAAATTGCCGTCAGGCTTCATCGACTTGCCAGAGAGGAAGATTAGGGCAATGTACCTTGGTGGGAATCGATAAACCTGTGCTGAAGGGTATTTTATTTGTTTCTTTATAGAGCAATTGCGCTACCTCAAAGATCCTAACTTGGGGACGTCTGTATTCACCTCATCGTGCAGGGACCAACTGAGCTATGTTCACACTAAATTCACCAGAAGGTGGTGCTGGTGCACCCACTCCTCACCTATTCCAGTTAGCCCACTCTTGTGATATCACACATCCCCCACCACCATACCTCCCCTGGAATTGCCGAGAAGCTGTCAGTTTGTGTTGAGCTGCAGGAAAAGAAGGTTAGGTTAGCGTAATTTATTTATTTTCCATGGGAAATTGAAGAAAAGATAGTCCCTACTAACAAATATATATACATAGTGCTACACAACCAGAGCCTAAAACGGCAACATGGCTCAGAATTGACAATATCATGCAAGTGGTGTTATCCTGTTGGAAAATTCATAATACCAGTCGATACTAGTAGAATGCGTACCCAAAATAGATAGTAACTCTACATAGGATGATCCCGTCACCTACAAATCGGAATGAATCTCTGTGTTCCACTTGCGAACAGGCGGAAAAGACACAATATAAATGATTACTCAAACAACTTTCCAAATTGATATGTACATAGATATTACGGAGTGTTGAAAATAGAGAACTGCAGGTATGTTATAAAATTTGACTATATACACACCTGCTACTGTGTTGTTCATGATTTCTCTGAAACGCTCAGTGGGCTTAGTTTACATTTGATGCTGGAGTCAGGGATGATAAGGCGCGTACTTTTCAATTTCATCACTTTTCAAAGCTCAGATCTAAAATAGAAACCTACTCTGGTGTCTAAGCACAGACAGGTATATGAGAACAAATACTTACCTAAAAGTTCACGACGTATTTCGCAACTCACAGCAGATTATGGAAAAAATAGGAGACACACAGCACATCGGATGTCTAAAAGTGTCTCCTAATATTCGAAATCCTCTTCTACAAAAGAGAAAATTGCTGTAAGAAGATTCTTCTAGAACTCGAAACACTGTCCTACAGAGGAGACAATCACTGTAATATTGTTGATGTCATACAGATGCTGGTCTCGAGGTGCTCTAAGGTCACAATGGCGGGTGGGGGACTGTATCCCACCTGTCAAAACCAGAGGAGGCTGAGCTGCCTAGACGTGTCTCTGATCACTCGAACAAAGAAAACATCACGTGATTCTGACGTCACAGAACTCTCTATAAATGCCTTGTTAAGCCCCTGTCTTGCCTGACTTAGTATGTAGGGACACGCATGCCTCCTACAGAACATGTCTTGTGACGTGATGACGTGTTGCAACTTCCTATGAATGGGTCATCCTGATTGGTTCTCCCTGGATATTCCTGATAAACTGCTCTTGCTGGTGTGAGAGCACTGTGCTCCATTTTCTACAGATGGAGGAATTACCAGAATTTCGACGATAAACTATTTTTGTACTGATCGTGAAAAAACATACAGCAGTCATACTGCACTGAGAGCTAAAACCTGCTAAAGTGGTCCACACGTCATTAAATGTGGAAAGCGTTACCAAAAACGATTAGTCAATCGCACTGCTCTGTAATTGTCGAGAAATGCAAAAATCGTTCCGTGTGATCTTTCGGCGTGAAACCGATCTCCAAATAGGCTATACCAACATTAACGAATGTACTACGTCGTTACGCCACTATACTAACCACTATTCATATCCTGCACCATACATAATCATCACTTCCGAATCGTGCATGTCATCGATCGCTAGGCACTATTACACATAACGCAAAGACGCACTGATTGCAAAAATTGAAATACATATGCTGTATCTAGTCACAGTGCCAGATATCCCTCGCGAGGTCAGTCGGTCATCAACAGCGGCTAACGGTCACGAGGTATCTGCCGCCCCCCCTCCCCTCCCCCACACGCTGCCACAACATGATCTGGGCGTCATCCATGGACAGCGGTCACTGTCCGAACTGGGCTACAAAGATTAGGCTGGTTTCTGCGGCACAAAGGCATTCGTTAACAGAACAGCTTCCAGCCGGGCTCGTTTCTACAACGAGATGTGACCATTTCCAGACCCTCGGATTACAAGAATATTTACGTTCAAAGTTCTACTGAACAGAAGTACTTCGTCAATCCCGAATTAATTTTTCGATCTCGAAGCCGGTATCAGCTGCAAAATCCGATTTTACACACCAAGCAATGATAATACTTCCGCTACTATTATGCTGAAATCATAGAGTGGCTGAAAATTTCGAGAATTTCATCAATTTTCACATGCAGGAATATTATAGCATTTACATGTCTGTTTTATATATCAACCCCATATCAGTATGCTACCAATCGCCTGCACAGTATAATTCTGAGGGCAGCAGATGGAAATTATATTAAGAGACAGAGCCGAAGTTTTAGTGTGGATTTGCTGCGAATCATTCAGTAACTAGAAGCTTATCTTTTACCTGCTAAGATTTAAGGCTGAAAACTCGAAAACAGCGGAACCTGTAATTCTACTAGTTTTTATTCTTAACGAATAGCGATGGTATTGATATAACAGATTCCAGATAATCCTTGTACTTTACAAAGTCAACTAATGTTTTTATACTCATAATCATACGTGTTTCTCATGTCTAGAGAAACAGCACATGTCTCCTCCACGCGGCCGGCCGGTGTGGTCGAGCGATTTTAGGCGCTTCAGTCTGGAACCGAGCGACCGCTACGGTCGCAGGTTCGAGTCCTGCGTCGGGCCATGGATGTGTGTGATGTCGTTAGATTAGTTAGGCTTAAGTAGTTCTAAGTTCTAGGGGACTGATGACCTCCGATGTTAACTCCCATAGTGCTCAGAGCCATTTGAACCATTTTCTTCCAAGCGTGTTTACCATCTCGATGCTAGCAACACATCACTATCACTCAATCGATGTTCTCTCAACCAAATCAGGATGGGAAATGTCTAGAATGGTAGTATACCTCACAGAAGAAGAAGTTGCGTAGGCTTCCGCGGCCAGAGTCAGCCGACATAGAAGTTTTCTGGGTATGGTACCGCGTCACGAATGTAAAAACTACTGCAGATGGAGAAAAATCAACGTTCGGCCACGATTGCAGCGGCCTTCATCTGGGTCTTTTATGTCGACAAGTTTCAGGAAGTCTCATACGGGCGGGATGGACTGAGAAAGACTTCTAAAGACTTGTCTCACTACAGCCATGACAAAGAAGTTTGTCATCAGTGATCACACCATGGACTGATCGAACAAGAGGCTTTCATTTCCGGTCAGCAGAATTCGGTAACAGATGGACAAAAGAATCAAGAACTGGAGCTTCCTGTATTTCTACCAAAGACTGGCCTCCCGGAAGAAATAGCGATGTACCTGACATTTCGTCCCACATGAAGAACTAAACGGTCTACAGCAATGTGGTTTCAAGCTTTTTGGATGTGCCGGCACTGTCTGAAAGTGGCCCTCGGCTAAGCAAATCATTTTCATGTACAAAAGGATGAGGCTGGTCAAGGCAACATTTTCTAATGGTACCTCCATTCATGCTTCATGCGTATACACGTCAGAAACTTTTAGAATTGGAATATGGTCTCTGTGCGTAATCCCATTCGTCAAAGTTTTTTATACGTGTTAAACAAATAATATTACACGTTAAGGTTTCCTAGAAAAAATTCTCTGCATCCCTGTAGCTGGTGCGTGAGACTGATAGAAACTACTGTATGGTGCTTCTCACTGCTGGTATCTTCATATATACCAGCAGGAAACTTTGATGGTCTGTCGTTCGTTGGATGTAGTATCACGTGAGGAATTTTCTCACTACCGCTTTCTAAAAAAAAAATGAGGGGAATGGCGCATTGCTGTATTACCTAGTCTACATGAATTTTAGGACGGAGTTCACTCAAAAATCCGTCATACTCGCGCTTACAGGTCACGTGCAAGGATTTCACAGCAAATTCGTCCGGAACTACCCGTTCCGAGTGCACGGCAGAGGCCGGCGAGAATGGCCTCACCTGCTTAGCGATACGGGGTGTGGAGTCGGGTCACATTTTCACAAGAATGGCGTAGTCCTTGCTGCCAGATTAAAAACACAAATATGCACTCAGCCTTACGGGTGTAGATGGACGAGATCAAAGACAGGCTGTCGCTGGTCTAGAACAATAACACACTTTCCAACATTTGTGGGTGCGTCTGTCTCTATGAGTGTGTGTGTGTGTGTGAGAGAGAGTGAGAGAGAGAGAGAGAGAGAGAGAGAGAGAGATCTCACGAATTGTTCATAGTTTACGTTTCAGAGGCGTTCCAGAGCAATGACGGGAAATGCTCTCTGCTGTGAGCAGTATAAAATTACCTTTCTGCTAACCATCCCTTCCCAAATATGCATCCACACCTCTTACTCGCAGTGAACGATCAAACAGAGGTTTCCACATCTCTGAAGTATCGCGATAATCATGTACAGCAGTATGTAATGTATTATATATTATATCTGTGATTAGTACTCCAGAAATATGACACATTAATGGTATCAAAGTCTTCGTTAACACAGTAATGTTTCGTAAGAAATTCACCAACTTTTCTTTAATGTACATTGGTGTCCAAAATTAAACCAACAACAGGAAATATAAACGGGTGATATTACACTGCAATTGCATTTACGTAGCTTATGTAATGAAATACCAAGTTTCGTTTATTACGTACTATGCCCCAAGAGAACATATAGTCCTGTCACGGAAAAGCCACGTATAACACTCCTGTCTGCTACTGGTATACCATAACCTCGAAGCTGGAGGCAGGTTGTGAAATAAAACCATCTTGTTGAAGCAGTTATGGTATAGAGCAACAGAGCATTGTTACCCTCTGAGAGGAATTTTGTTATGCTGACCGTGTTGTACCTAACGGAGGTGGCTTATTGGAAATGAAAGTCATAATTACGTAAATATTTGAACAGTAACAAACAAAATTTTGCCTATCTTCACTGTTTAATGGATAAAGAAAACGGTCGCCAGCCTAACTAGGCAAGAGAATTATTAACATTCTCGTTCAAGAAAATAGTTATTAGTAACTTTAAAGGATAAACAGAACCTATACTTTGTCACACGCGAGTGCAATGAACTCTGCCACATACATATGTTTATCGTAAGATTGAAACTAACAGTTAGAGCAGCACAAACTATTTGCAAAAGTATAAGAGATATCGAAACACCCTATTACTTTCAGGTCTTGCTCATACTGTATGGACTTTATAAGATTACTATTAACATTCACTGCAGGATCATAAATTGGACATAGATAAAGTCTCCCTCAATTACGTATTTCACTATTTAAAATGAAATTTAATTCGAATCCACTAACAGGTTACTTCTCACTATCTTTTGAATAAAGAAATTATGGTTTTTATAAATAGTGGTCTTCCCGTTACTTGTTACCTAGCATTAGCACAATAGACAAACTGTGGAGCCTGTTATACTATAAATATGCACTTTCAATACACAAGAGAGACAAACATTTAGCAATCATGAACATGTAATTTTCTACTATTGCAGTTTTTCACTTTTCCTACAGTGAGACGTGATGTTGACAAATTTACAAGAAACTGACTCACCTTTTAAAATTTACTACAGGTATCACTATGATCATTAACCAAGCAAAACTTTATAAGCCTCAATTTTAAGAACTTTAATTTATAAAAAGAACAGCAAATATTACTTTCAAGTAAAAGATTAAATATGTGATTTTGAAACTTCACATAACTACATTTACTGCCTCCCACAATTTCACTGAATCCACATTAAATTGATTATGTAAATAACTGTCTAACTTCGAGGCTTTCATTTTTTCCACACAATAGGACACTCGGTAAACATAGTTAAAATGGAGAGGAACCTGAGAGGTGTTGTGATAGGAAAAAATCGAGGTAGCTACATAAATTCAGTTATAAGTTACCTTATATTTGTGCACACTAAATCGCCCAATAAGCTGATTCTTCACTGTACATTGTTATTGCATTCCGATACAGTGATTGCGCAATGTGGTGGCAACTGCATGTTGGTAGGTGGATTTACTGGCGTAATTGCTGGACTCTGCCCCTTCTTGGTGGCGGTGATGGATACCAATTACAGAATCGTTACAGCTATTTATCCATCCATCCGAGGTATTGTAAAGGGGCAGAAAAAGCCTCTCTCGGAACCAGCACAATATACAACATTAACATGGCAGTGCACAGTTTGGTAGCTCGTACCCGACTCATAGCTCATCCCTGACTGACTCTCAGGTCCACCTTTTCTACTTAGGCCAACCACAATTTTCTCGCGCTACACAGTTCCGTTCCCGAGGGGAACCACACTACCTCTTATACACAGAATGACTAAGAACCCTAATCGAGGATCAGCAGTTTACATAACAGTAACTAAATACATTAAATAAAACAGAACATTTGCACCTATTGACATTTCTACATAAAATTATTCACACAGAAATTACAATTATATACAGCAGGTTTTGTTCCCTCCAAATTCGACAAAGAATTTAAATGACAGGTAGACTACATTGCATTGAAGAAAATAATGACATCATAGTTCTTACAAATTAAGGAGTATGTTATTGATTCAAACAAACACATTTACAGAAGCTCAACGATGTAACATTAAATGAAACAAAAGCAAAATGAATCGGTAGAGCACTAGAGTTATGGTGTTAGAGTGATAGTAAGGTAGGAACAATTTAATAATACTGAACGTAAAAAGCTACAATATGCATGACGGTTTTTCGCAATTCTCGATTTGCACACACATTCAGAAAACTGGTTAATGTCTCAGTACAGGCATGACAACGACGGGGAATGCTATAAATGACGTCAGCAGTCTCACGTTGAGGCAGTAATGACCATTCTTCCTGTAGAGTTACACACTAACTTGGAAGTGATTGGTGTATGTTGCCGTGATGCAGATCACTTCACTATTGGATCTCAGACATCCTCTACGGAACTAAAATCGGGAGAGCGGGAAGGCGACGCCATGCGAGAAATATCTTCAATTTCCAAGAAACCATCAGCCACCTGTGCTCTGTGCGGTCTCGCATTACAGCATAAAAATACGACGTCTGGGCCCACAGCACATCATCGCTAATGAAGTCCCAAGACCTCGTTACGATACCTGACAGCTGTTAGACCCTGCCGATTCACTCGTCCAATTTCATGAAGATTGGTTCAAGTGCTCAACATAATTCCTGGCCATACCATTATGGATGCTCCTCGATCTCGGCCTCTTTCCGCAATGTTTGGGTCGCGAAATTGTGTGCCACGTACCCTCCAGATGAGAATCCATCGACAGCCACTCTCCAGACAAAATTCAGTCACATTTGCGAAAAAAAAAAAAAATAAAAATTACACTGGCCTTCGTCTGTTGAAGTGGCATGTTGACGACTCCACTCTAGACGCTCCCTTTGTTGAAGACACGTTTCACTTAGAACATAATTGGTGGAATATTGAAATTCTTCGAAATGATCCGTCGCTGAGCTCATATGTAAGTTCGATTTAAATACAGATTGGTTGGTTCTCAATTAATTTGGCATATTTTGCTTCATCACTTAATTGATGAATGCCTTAAATCACAAACATTTATAATAGCAAAATGACATGTCAAATAGCAAATTCAATTAAATTATAGATTTCTTTCTTTTTATGTGTTAAGATGCTTCTTTATTCTGATTGTCAAATCTTTGGATGTCGGAGAGCCAGCCTACCCTAGAGCGTTGTTACCCACACTTCGTGATTCATTATAAAGGTGTTTTCACATTTTGTAATGGCGTATTATAACTTAATCAGAGTATTAGCTCGCAATATTTCAGAACCTGGTTGGTCACATTGTTCTTGTGGGTTACTTTGAACTACTTTTAAAAATTACAATAATGTACAGTCGGATGTTGCTGTTAACTCGTTCGCAAGGATTTTGCTATCGAGACGTTATTTGTCAACTAATCTTCTGTAACAACAGTTTGGGGATAGACATGGATTTGCACAATTTACTGTGTTCACTTTTGTGTACCACCATTCTACATTTTTATTCGCAACATTTGCTTGGCTACATAATATAGCTGTATTAAAAGTTTATCTACGCAGTATAAATTGTTGAGGCAAATTATTATCTTAAGCCTCGCCCAGAACTCAATATTTAGTTCGGTGTAGTATTTACGACTGATCGTATTTTGTGCACTGTATTATTAATGGTTATTCTTAGAATACTTGAGTATACAATCTCATGTGTATTGTTAAAAGTATATACAACAGTCATAAAAATTTTAAAAAGACCAATTAAATTACAAAAAATAAAAAAAAATTGAAAAAGTATAACAATAAACAAGAATAACAAAAATAAAAATGTGGAAAAATTAAATATTAGAAATGAAAGAACAAACCTCCCACAGGCATGCGACCTTGTTGCGGTGGCGATGCCCAACTCAAGCCGCTGGTTTGATATACAATAAGAAAACAAATACGGGACCACTCGTCGCCTGAGTCAATAGAAATCTAAGTGCGGTGTAATGTCAGAGTTATGGTACAGTGAAAACTGGGAACCAAAATGAAAAATGCTCGCATCATAGCATTTAAGAGGCGCATGTTTCACGGGAAGCATTGGGGATTTAATAGAAGAGAACAAGTTTTTATACTTTCTGGCAATTTCGGAGACATTTCGACCAAAACATTTTGACATAATCGCACTTTTTTAGGAATTAATCCAAATTCCACAGCGCAGTTAGCTCTCTTATCTGTAAGGCATTGACACGCTTGCAGCATGCAATCTTTAGGAGAAAGTCACTGATCCCATGCACAAACTCCCAAACATTCCCCAGCCATGGTAATCAATATATACCATATGGCTGAAGAGCTTACATGCAAAAGGTAAAAACGTTTTTCTGGTGGAATGAAATTTCTGCGAATAGATTTGCTCCTGCTTGGGAGCTAAAACGTTTATTTAATATTTAAAAGGAGGGGTTGATTTTTATCCCAAAGGGGACCATTTCTGCTCCAAGCATATGCAGTGAGAGACCTAAAAATAGACACAAATTTATGTGCAGACTGGAGATTGAAACACCCTAAACTTTGGTTTGTGCGCCCTCAACTGTGTTGTTTTTGGCACTAAACTTTAATGACCCGTTGTGTCGTATTGCATGACACGTTAACTGCCTTGTTGGATGATAGGTTGGCGTGTGTCATGCTATACGAGATAACATCGTGTATCACGTTCATATACATCTACATCTACATGGATAATCAGCAAATCACATTTGAATATCGTGCACACCGTTCATCGAAACATCTTGACTATAATTCTCAATGTTTCCAATGCCGAACAGCTCGGAAAAAACCTACATCTATATCTTTCGTGCGAGTTCTGACTTCCCTTATATTATTATGATGATCGTTTCTCCATATGTAGGTCGGCATACAAAAATATTTTCGTATTCTGAGGAGGAAGTGGCCTATTGAAATTTCGTGGGAAGATAATGCCACAACAAAAAACGCTCTTGTTTTAATTATGTCCACCCCAATTCATGTATGATGTCAATGACATGTTTCCCCTATTTCTTGACATTACGAAGCGTGGTGCACTGCTTTGAACTCTCTCAACGTACACCATTAATCTTATCTGCTAAGGATCCCACAACGCGCATCATTACTCCAAAAGAGTATGGACCCGCGTACTGTAGGAATTTTCTTTAGTGGATCAGTCGCATTTTGTAAGTATTGTGTGAATAAAACACAGTATTTGTCCGCCTTCCCACACAACATTTTCTGTGTTTTCTTTGCAGTTTAAGTTGTTCGCAATTGCAATTCCTAGGTCTTTAGCCGAATTTACGGGCTTTAAATTTGATTCATCTATCGTACAACCGAAGTTCAGCGGACTTCTTTTAGCACTTACGTGGATAACCTCATACTTTTTATTATTTAGGGTCAATTTGCAAATTTTCGCTTCCTACAGATACCTTTACAAAATCGTTTTATATTTTTTAAATACTTTGATGACATTACTAGAAAATATAATCTGCAAACAACCAAAGATGGCTGTATGTAGATAACGAACGGGCGGAAGAGATACTATAAAACTACCTTGGGGATCCCCAGAAGTTACTTACATCTTACTCGATAGCTTTCCGTCAGTTGCTACGAACTGTGACCTCTCTGACAGGAAGTCACGAAAACAGTCACATAGCTGAGACGATATTCAAGAGCACGCAACTTGACACGATGCGTATTATTACATGATATGTCTGCTAATAATTACAAGTATGACTTCACTACTAATAATTACAAGCGAAAATCACGAATGTGTCAGGAAGTTTTTGGATATAAATATGTCTGATGCTTCCAGGTAAGTTGAAAAGCTAGTTCCCTCCTTTAGCTTTCCTAATGATATATACGACGTGTTCACCTTTTTTGTGCTATGAAAGGAGCTTTATATAGATAGATATACTTGATTACAAAATACAGTTTAAACTATTTATATTTATTAATTAAATTTAGTTTAACTAAAATAGATAGAAATGTACTACCTAATATGAAAATTTGCGGTGGACTGGGACTCAAACTGCGATATCCACTTCTCGCGAGGATTCGAGATATTGGCAAATCCGGCTTCGAGTCTCAGTGTGGCACAAAATTTTATACATCACTTTAGATAGTACATCTGCACCTATTACAGATGAGATTGATTTCAAGTATAAATTTCACAAATATCCCAGATATGGAACCCACACGGAAAATGAGCGTACATAGTACATTTAAATATGATCCTGTAATGATTTAAATGTTAACTCGCTATGTGTGGATTGAATATGTATGTTTTTCCACCAAGTCTCTGTTTATATCTTTGCAAATTGTAGTATTTTATACATGTACAATCTAGTCACTCTTTGGATCAAGAAGCTGTAGTTTGTATATCAGTCACAAGGTGATATTACCGATGAAATGTTCTTTCTTCATGTGAGGCCTAATGTCGAATGAATATGCCGATGAACGACTAAACGCTGCTACAGTCTTAGTGCACTGTTCTGCTACACTTGCAAGAACATCATTGGGTACACTGTTTCTGATTGTATGAGACAACGATCATCTTAAACACGACAGTGATGATTCATTGACGTAGATATCAGTACCACTACTTGAGATATACTTTGGAAACAAAGATGACAGATTCGTAGAGGAAAGTAAAAACCTGAAACTATGTAGTTAGGTAAACGTTTCTGGCATCTACCAGGAATTACACACAACATCCAGAAATGATAGGGTCCAATTCTTCATACTTCTTTTACTTTTATTTGTGCTATGTGTATAACTTTCAGGCCATTGAAATCCAGCAATGCTAGTTCCTTTTCTGAAGCGCCTCTCGCTGCGAGTCCCATTTGTTTGAGATCAGTGCTATTTATTTTGCCAGGGAAAGTCTGAGATACACCTTGACGCTGCGCCGAATGTTTCTCGTAATCCTTTGGCGGCTTCTGCCCCAGCGATCATGCTTTAAGCGGGGTCGGAGCGCTTGCAAGTCGCGTCAGGAGTAACGGGAAAAGTTCGAGGTGCCTTAACCCCCACCCCCCTCCCCCCCCAACACCAACCACCTTCTCAATGGCAGAGCTTAAAAGAAATTGCTCCCGCCACACGAGATTCCACTACTTACTGAGGCGACTCCTTCACAAGCTGAATAAGTGTGTCCCGACTTTACTTCCCAGTTTGTGCGGGCTCAACATTGCCAAGGACAGCGAGCATCACTTTACTTGCTGGAATATCAATTCCGATAAAAGTCGGAGGCGAAACAGCTCCTGCTAGGTTCTTTACAATCCAGGAAACGTAACGCAACTTTCGACACTTACTGGAAGAATTAAAGACATAAATTACTGTTTAGAAGTATGGAACGAAAGATAATTTTTTCCAGTTGCATTACCAGTATGTGATGTGAAACTTCACTGAGAGGTCTTCCAAGGTTTGCTATAGAAGGAATGTGGCATAATGAAAAGTAGACAAGTGTACGATTTTTATTATTTGCGCAATGCTCTATGATTACGGAAATTACAATTTACTTATAGAACCTTTAATGGTAGAGAGGCATTACTTCACCACAATAAAAAAAGAAAAAAAGAAACAAAGTTACTCTAATGTTACTAGATAACTAGATATATTTAAAATGTAGAATTCTAGAAAATGGAAAGGTTTATAAGTCTGTCAGTTAAAGGAAGTCTTTATTAACAACACTAGGCAATATAACATAAGCACTAATCCAGATGTGAGGATCGTAACATACTTTAGAAAATCTGGGAAACAACATTTCATTAGAAGAATGATGTGTCGATGTATCAGTGCTAAATTTCGCTTCAAACTGGTGCTAAGGAAATCAAAATATTTTATGCATTCACCAAACAAAATACGAAAATCGTAAGACATTCAGGGCCAAATCAAAACACGAATTTGGTGGAAAGTATTAGAAATCTATATTTTCCAAAAAATTTAATGTATAAAATAAAAAAATTACATCTATTGAACTTAGACATAATATGCTTGTTATACAGGTATCGTTCAAAAGAACTGACATTCCAAAATAATGTAAACAACAAATACTTCAGAACTTTACAAGAGTTTCAGTTTTCAAGAAAAATCTTCGTTCAATGGCTTTTCAGATCATGCACCTCAGACTAAAGATATTCGCTCCTCAGACGTGATGTTCTGCTGGATTCTGTTCTTAAGAAAGGCGTGAAGTTGGTTTTCTGTGGGGATTTACGAACAGTGTAATAAAGGAATTTTTGGATTTTCTTGAGTCTTGTAAGTAGGCTGTTTAGGGTTTTACATTGGTAACGGCACGTAGCACTGTATATGAAAATCACTGGCTGTGTACAGTCTGTGGCTGGTTCGCATTGTTGTAATATTCGCTATTGTAGTGTTGGGCAGTTGGATGTGAACAGCGCGTAGCGTTGCGCTGTTGAAGATGAGCCGCCAGCAGTGGTGGATGCGGGGAGAGAAATGGCGGAGTTTTGAGAGCGGATGATCTGGACGTGTGTCCATCAGAGACAGTAAATTTGTAAGACTGGATGTCATGAACTGCTATATATATTATGACCTCTGAACACTATTAAGGTAAATACATTGTTTGTTCTCGATCAAAATCTTTCATTTGCTAACTATGCCGATCAGTAGTAAGTGCCTTCAGTAGTTTGAATCTTTTATGTAGGTGTCAGTAGTGGCGCTCGCTGTAATGCAGTAGTTAGAGTAACGAAGTTTTTTCTGATGTCAGTGATTTGTGAAAGTTATAGGTTATTGTTAGTCAGGGCCATTCTTTTGCGGGGATTATTGAAAGTCAGATTGCGATGCGCTAAAAATATTGTGTGTCAGTTTAGTGTTGATCAGAATAGGTAAAGAGCGAAATGTCTGAGTACTTTCAGTTTTGCTCAGCTGTTTGAAAATCAAATAGCGTTAGAGTTTTATCAGCACAGTAATTCAAAAATTTTTCTTTGTGGACGTTTCAGTCTTACAATGTGGTATAGATTGTATACTTCCATGCAGAGGTTTGGGAAGCAGGAGTGGGATTATGGAAAATTACTTCATTGATCGTTGAACGAATGCGGCATTTTCTCTCACTAAGGTTGTTATTTATTCAAAAGCAGGAAAAGCTTAAGAACCAACAGCCGCCACATTCATTAAGTAAGTACGTGGATGCTGTACTCTCAGTGACAGATATCATATATAACTCGTTAGTACATGGGCACAGAGTGAGGAAAATAAGTAATAGACTATCACATCTTGGTAGAGAGATAACAGTAGTATAAAAATTCAAGGTGGAGCGACATCCAGAATTTGTTAACAAACGATTCAAAGACATGGAACCGCATGCAATACAGAGAGTTAAAGATAATGTCTAAGCACGAACTTGGCTGGACATCTAAAATATAGACAACGGGAACGATAAATATAATAAGTTTGCTCAAACTTTTATCACTTTCTTTGAAAGCATTTTCCATTAAACAAATACAAGAAAGTATGCGGCACGAATAAGCAACCGACCCGCATAACTAATGGCAATAGAATATAACATAGTAGTAAACGGGAGTCCTATCATAATATGAAGGTCAGTGCCCAGTACCGTAATTTCATTGCAGGCAACATTGTGAAGTACAGAAGAATGTCAGTAGACAAGTTTGAACAACCTATTACGCTAAAGAAATAGAAAGCAACTCAAGCAAAATTAAAAACGTGTGGCCTGTTTTAAAAGAGACTCCAGGGTAGAATACGGGTGCTCGCCTTGTTACACGTACATTTTGTGAGAACGAAACTGTTAGTGATCCACAGAGTTTTATAAAATACCCAGGACATGGACATGTTTGTATGTGCGCACGATAGCAAGGTCTTTAGTGTCCTTTAAAATGTACAGTAATCACTTCTTGTCGACAGTAAGCAACCTAAATCAATGTTTTAATGATTCATACAAATGCAAATGGGGATCTCAGTCAAGTCTGTCACATGCAGCTACCTGAAACACGCAACAGTGCAATAGTGTGAACTAATGCGTCATTAAACAGTAAAGACTGCCATGGATATGACAATATCTCAAGCAAGATTAGGTAGTCAGTGAATTATACGTTAGTTCACTAATCAGTCATCTATGACATGCGTTTCAGGTGTTGACAGTTTCCGGATAAGCTGAGGTAGTCGTTAGAGAATTCACTTTACAAAATAGGGTGAAACAGATAATGTAGACAACTGCCGGCTCATTGCAATCCTTTCAGTGTCTTAAAAAGATTTTGAGAATGCCGTACGTAAGAGAGTCATGTCACCTTAGTACACGTAACCTCTGCTTCCGGAGAGCAGTATCCACAGAAAATACAATTTATTCTCGCGGTGGCGGAGGTTCTTCGGGACATCAGGATGTAAATTCCACACGTCGCCCACGCTAAAACCACACCTAAATCAAAATGACACATCGTCAGAAGAGAGTAAATGTACCGGTGTTCCTTAAGAGACGGTTTTGCAGCGATACAAATAACAGGCGCATCACAGTGTGCAAGTGAAATGTCCTTAAAACTGTGAGTGTAGTCCAAACTTGAAGTAACCCGGACTGTACGTATCTTCACGAACGTCTAAATACACACAGATTCTCAGTGAAATTCTGCCAATGTATGAACGAAAGTAACGTCTTGTCCAGCCGAATGGAAGTGCTACCAACAAACTGACCAAGACAGCACAGACATGTACTGTGAAATTTCCGTACTTTTGGCGAGCTGAAATAATATGTCGGCTGAAACATATTGTCCAACAATGGGGACCTTCACGCAGCGGGTTTAGAACGGATTTGTGACCTCTGAGTAGAATTTTGTCATCGAATACCAGTAGACTTGGCAGAACGTTTCGTCGTTATTTACAGAGACTTGGTGACTATGTTGAAGATCTGTGTCATGTGTTTCTGTCACCTTGATGTGAAGTATAGCATTCGGTAAAAATTACTTCCCCTGTCATAATAACGTGTAACATCATTCACGCTGTCGCTGGCAGGATTAATTCGAAAAGAGAGCTACAGCACTGCGAGGACATGTTTCGACCGTCAAAAACATTTGATATCGTCTTGTATGCAATAACGTCCAATGAGTTGCCGTTACAAATCCCAAAACTGGTCTACTTCATACGTGGAAAGTAGGCAGCATAAGGCTGTCCTCGAATGTGAACAAACAGGTAAGAGGTTACATCCTGACAGATTACGTAAAGTAGGGGATGCCACTGGGTTCTGTACTTTTTCTGATACAGAAATACATGAATCATCTGCCACTAAAAATGACATGTGACTCAAAAGTATTTCTCTCTGCAGATGACACAAGTGTTACAGTGAAAGATGTGGAACATTAAATAAATGATGTAACTGCTTGTAAAAGAGTTGTGAGCAACATCAGTAAGTAGCTTTCAGGGAACAGATTAACGCTTATCTCGTAAAAATTACGAAGCAAACAGTTTCTGACACGGAACTCTTGCGAAACCGGAAGTATATTGTTCGGAGGTGGTCAGACAGACAGCGAAATCGACAGTTTTAAATTCTTAAACTAGAGCGCGAGTGGAGCCTTTCTTAGAACTAAAATACAGGTTGTTAGCATCTCACTTAGAGAGTGCATTAACGTCACTTAGTTCCAGGAAAATGGACGTAGAGGGATTATGTGAAAAATTTAAGCAGCTTAAAAATCGCCGGTCGCGGCGGTCTAGCGGTTCTAGGCCCGCAGTCCGGAACCGCGCGACTGCTACGGTCGCAGGTTCGAATCCTGCCTCGGGCATGGTGTGTGATGTCCTTAGGTTAGTTAGGTTTAAGTAGTTCTAAGTTCTAGGGGACTGATGACCACAGTAGTTAAGTCCCATAGTGCTCAGAACCATTTGAAGTTTTTGAAGATCGTGGTCTGCCCAGGTATATGCTTTAAGTGGCTTACGGACGGATCTGACCGAGCACGGTTTAATAATGAAACTCGTAAGATGCTTAGTAAGAAAAGGCTGTTGCCCTCTCGGCTTAAGAGAGTATGCACAAATTACGAAAAGCCAAATTTAGTAGAGATTTGTGCGTAGGTGAAAAGCCGTACGAGCGAAGTACAGATAACTGCCACCGTAATACCTTAGCAAAAGAGCTGGCAGAGATCCCCGAGAAACTTCTGGTCCTTTGTAAAATCACTAAGCTGGTCTAGGGCTTCCATTTAGTCCCTTGCTGACCAGTGTGGTGTGTCAGTTGTAGTCAGTGAAACCAAGTTTTAAATTTGGCATTCAGGAAACCACCCCGGATGGAGAATCGGACAAACATACCGTCATCTGACCATTGTAGAGATGCCCATATAGACAACATCATAAGTAGCACCCCCGGCCTATAGAAACTGTAAGTAGGCTGTCTAGATTTTTATGTTGGTAACGCCACGTAGCGCTCTATATGAAAATCACTGACTGTACTGTGTGCAGTGTGTGGCTGGTTTGCATTGTTGGAGTATTTACTATTGTAGTGATGGGCAGTTGGATGTGAACAGAGCGTAGCGTTGCGCAGTGGGAGGTGAGCCGCCAGCAGTGGTGGATGTGGGGAGAGAGAGCGGACAACCTGGACGTGTGTCCGTCAGAGAATGGAAATTTGTAAGACTGGATGTCATGAACTGATGTATACATTATGACTTTTGAACACTATTAAGGTAAATACATTCTTTATTCTCTACCAAAATCTTCCATTGCCCAAGTGTGCCTTCAGTAGTCTGAATCTTTTATGTATCTGACAGTATTGGCGCTCGCTGTGTTACAGTAGTTCAAGTAACAAAGATTTCTGCCAAGTAAGTGATTCATGAAAGGTATAGGTTATTGTTAGTTATGGCCATTCCTATGTAGTGGGTATTAAAGGACAGATTGCGTTGCGCTAAAGATGTTGTGTGTCAGTTTAGTGATGATCCGAATAAGTCAAGAGAGAAATGCTTTCAGTTTTGCTCAGCAGATTGAAAAACAAATAACGTATGAGTTTTATTGGGACAGTCATTTTTAAATTTTTCGAAGGGGACGTTTCAAAACAACAAATATTCTTGAAAATGAATAAATCACCAGCTTTGAATGAACTCCTAATTTCGTTTTACAAAGAGTATTCTACGGCATTGATCGCTTCCTAGCTTGCATTTATCGTGAATGTCTCCCAGCTCGAAGTCCCGAGCGACTGGATAAAAGCGTAGATGACTCCTGTATATAAGAAGGGTGAAAGAAACGACCCGCAAATTTACAGACCAATATCCCTAACTTCTGTTTGCTGCAAAATCAATGATCATATTCTCAGTTCTAATGAAATAAATTTTATTGAGGTTGAGAGGCTTACGTCCACAAATCAACATAGCATAGCTCGTGCGAAACTCCGTTCGCCCTTTTTTCACATGATATGCAGCGAAGCACCGATGAAGAGCAACAGGCAGATTCCATATTTCTAGATATACTGAAAGTATTTGGCATGGTGCTGTACTGCAGTTTGTTAGCGAAGGTACGAGCATATGGAAGAAGTTCACACATATGTGGGTAACGGAACCCAGTATTTTGTTCTCGACGGCAAGTGTTCATAAGCGACAAGGCTATCGTCAGAAGTGCACCAGGGAAGCATGATAGGACCTGTTGCTCTCTGCATACATAAATGATTTGGCGGACGAGGTGGGCAGCAATCTGAAATTGTTTCCTGACGATGCTGTGGTGTACGATAAGGTGTCGAAATTGAGTGGCTGTAGGAAGATACGGGATGAATTAGACAAAATTTGTAGTTGGTGTCATCAATGGCAACTGTTGTTGAGGATCAGTGGACAAAGTTCAAAACCATGGTACAATATGCGTTAGTTGAGTATGTGCCAAGCAAGATCGTAAGAGATGGGAAAGAGCCACCGAGGTACAACAACCGAGTTAGAAAACTGCTGCGGAAGCAAAGGGAACTTCACAGCAAACATAAACGTAGTCAAAGCCCTGCAGACAAACTAAAATTACGCTAAGCGAAATGTAGTGTGAGGAGGGCTATGCGAGAGACTTTCAATGAATTCGAAAGTAAAGTTCTATGTACTGACTTGGCAGAAAATCCTAATAAATTTTGGTCCTATGTCAAAGCGGTAGGTGGATCAAAATAAAATGTCCAGACACTCTGTGACCAAAATGGTACTGAAACACAGGATGCCAGACTAAAGGCCAAAATACTAAATAGCTTCTTCCAAAGCTGTTTCACAGAGGAAGACTGCACTGTGCTTCCTTCTATAGATTGTCGCACAGTTGACAAAATGGTAGATATCGAAGTAGACGACAGAGGGATAGAGAAACAATTAAAATCGCTCAAAAGAGGAAAGGCCGCTGGTCCTGATGGCATACCAGTTCGATTTTACACAGAGTACAGGAAGGAACTTGCCCCCCTTCTTGCAGTGGTGTACCGTAGGTCTCTAGAAGAGCGAAGCGTTCCAAAGGATTGGAAAAGGGCACAGGTCATCCCCGTTTTCAAGAAGGGGCGTCGAACAGATGTGCAGAACTATAGACCTATAGCTCTAACGTAGATCAGTTGTAGAATTTTGGAACACGTATTGTGTTCGAGTATAATGTCTTTTCTGGAGACTAGAAATCTACTCTGTAGGAATCAGCATGGGTTTCGAAAAAGATGGTCATGTGAAACCCAGCTCGCGCTATTCGTCCACGAGACTCAGAGGGCCTTAGACACGGGTTCACAGGTAGATGCCGTGTTTCTTCACTTCCGAAAGGCGTTTGACACAGTTCCCCACAGTCGGTTAATGAACAACTTAAGAGCATACGGACTATCAGATCAATTGCGTGATTGGATTGAGGAGTTCCTAGATAACAGAACGCAGCATGTCATTATCAATGGAGAGAAGTCTTCTGAAGTTAGAGTGATTTCAGGTGTGCCGCAGGTGGGTGTCGGAGGACCGTTGCTATTCACAATATACATAAATGACCTGGTGGATGACATCGGAAGTTCACTGAGGCTTTTTGCAGATGATGCTGTGGTGTATCGAGAGGTTGCAACAATGGAAAATTGTACTGAAATGCAGGAGGATCTGCAGCGAATTGACGCATGGTGCACGGAATGGCAATTGAATCTCAATGTAGACAATTGTAATGTGATGCGGATAAATAGAAAGATAGGTCCCTTATCATTTAGCTACAAAATAGCAGGTCAGCAACTGGAAGCAGTTAATTCCATAAATTATCTGGGAGTACGCATTAGGAGTGATTTAAAATGGAATGATCATATAAAGTTGATCGTCGGTAAAGCAGATGCCAGACTGAGATTCATTGGAAGAATCCTAAGGAAATGCAATCCGACAACAAAAGAAGTAGGTTACAGTACGCTTGTTCGCCCAATGCTTGAATACTGCTCAGCACTGTGGGATCCGCTCCAGGTAGGGTTGATAGAAGAGATAGAGATGATCCAACGGAGAGCAGCGCGCTTCGTCACAGGATTATTTAGTAATTGCGAAAGCGTTACGGAGATGATATATAAACTCCAGTGGAAGACTGCAGGAGAGACGCTCAGTAGGTCGGTACGGGCTTTAAAGTTTCGAGAACATACCTTCACCGAAGAGTCAAGCAGTATATTGCTCCCTCCTACGTATATCTCGCGAAGAGACCATGAGGATAATATCAGAGAGATTAGAGCCCACACAGAAGCATACCGACAATCGTTCTTTCCACGTACAATACGAGACTGGAATAGAAGGGAGAACCGATAGAGGTACTCAGGGTACCCTCCGCCACACACCGTCAGGTGGCTTGCGGAGTATGGATGTAGATGTAGATGTAGATGCCTATTAATTTGGGAAAATGTAAGTGAATACGGATGAGTAGGAAAAACAAACCTGTAATTTTCAGATACAGCATGGCAAATATGATGCTTGACGAAGCCACATCGTTTAAATATCTGTGGGTAACGTTGCGAAGCGATATGAGGTGCAACGAGGATCTGAGGACTGTGCTAGGCAAGCCGAATCTTCGAACTCTGTTTGTTGGAAGAATTTTAGAGAAGTGTGGTTCTTCATTAAAGGAGACCGCTTGAAGGACGCTTATGAGACCTGTTCTTGAGTACTGCTAGAGTGTTGGGGATCTGTACCGGGTCATATTGAAGGAAGACATCGAAGCAATTCAGAGGCGGGTTGCTAGTTTTGTTACCGGTAGGTTTGAACAACACGTAAGTGTTACGGAGGTGCTTCGGGAAGTCAAATGGGAATCGCTGGAGTGAAGGCGATGTTATTTTCGAAAAACACTATTGAGAAAGTTTACACGACCGGCATTTCAAGCTGACTGCCGGATTATTCCACTTCCGCTCACATACGATGATAAGATGCGAGAAATAGGGCCCATGCAGAGGCATATGGACAGTCGTTTTCCCCCGCTCTCTCTTCCAGTGGCACAGCAAAGGAAATGACTACTAGTGGTACAAGGTACCCTCCTCCACGAACCTACTGCTGCTATTTTTGCTATACAAGTAAGAACGACCTCTTCCGTCCCTGACGCTGAGACGCGGAGTCTCTATTAATTTGCTTCCTTTCATCTGTTATCCACTAAAGCTCGCGGAACAGCGAGCAGTCAACAACAGCGGCAGTAAACAGCTAGCGACGCACAGAGCAGCATGGCTCGTCTCTTCACCAAGCAGCACACATACGCACATTCGCAGAGGTGTGTGTTGTAAACTTAGTTACAACAGCGGCACACGTTTCATGTTTGCAGTGATCTTCTTACCCACTGCCATGGAACAGTAAGTAAATAAATTGCTGACTAATGAAAGTGTGTTGCACGCGGAGGGATCCAAGAAGGTCTGACGAAGTAGTTTGGCGAGGATCCTGTCAAATGTTAGTATAGCTAATCTTACAGTTGATCTGAAAAATGGTACGGACTATTCAATGAGTAGTATAAAAAAATGGGAATGGACGATTCAACGCGTAATCTGAATATGACTAAATAAAAACGAATAAATAATAAGATTGCCGGAACCGACAACACAGTTGGTGCTTAGATACAATGTTTTACGAAGTGGAGCCGAAATTTCTTTCTAGTTTTGAAGTAGTCAAAGCTTCATTGAGGAGAGCTATTGATTTGAAAAAATTTGCTTGTGATGCAAGACATGTGGTGACGAAGGCCACACTAGTTAAAATGGATAAAAATATTTTAGTTTGCAATAACGAATACGGCAATAAGCGAAATAGCGAGCTCAGCTTATAATATGAGGTTGAAATGGCTCTGACCACTATGGGACTTAACATCTGAGGTCATCAGTCGCCTAGAACTTAGAACTACTAACTAACTAACTAACCTAAGAACGTCACCACACATCCATGTCCGAGGCAGGATTCGAACCTGCGATCGTAGCGGTCGCGCGGTTCCAGACTGAAGCACCTAGAACCACTCGGCCACAACGGCCGGCTTGTAATATGAGGAAGGAAACCAAAAAATTTACGGATGCCAGCAATGGATTATAATTGTGTAATATTGCTGCAACTCTCATGTGGCCAGTACTGTAAGTTCTTACTGCTAAAAGTCTTACTGGTGACAGTAAATATCATGTATGTAGAAATCATCATGTAGCTTTTTCAGCTTCTTGTACGTATTGGTTTTGCCAGACGCACGAGTGATGATTCGTAGCTCAAACGTGTTAACGGTTTACTGAAGGGATGAGAATAATCTGTAGCTAACCAAAACTCAGAGTTATGTAATACTTAGAAATACATCATAAGTCATGAAACTGTGATCTTGATGGGATTGGAAAACCAAACTACGGTCGCAGGTTCGAATCCTACCACGGGTATGGATGTGTGCGATGTCCTTAGGTTACTTAGGTTTAATTAGTTCTAAGTTCTAGGCGACTGATGACCTCAGAAGTTAACTCGCATAGTGCTCAAAGCCAGTTTTCGGCGCAGTACGTGGCAATTTACAATATTTCTTTCCGACATCGGTACTTCTTATTGGTATTTGGAGCTGCCAGTTCATCTATCTCAGATCTGTTTCCACTTTTACCTGAAGATAAACATACCGGAAGTTCCAGTAGCCAAATCCGACTGGTACACTGTCTGGCCACCTATACTAAGGACAAAACGGAGACCTTGGGAAATGCCTATGACTTCTTTCCTACTCTGGACTCACGGTGAGTAATTTTCCGTCATTCCTGTTCTCATTCTCAACTGACCATTAATCTTCATCCTTCCGTTCTCGCCTTGGGAAGAATTCAGTAAAATCTATTACTTAAATTCCTCGTGAACTTTTGGGATCTTAAGTTCTTGGTACTATTGTAAGAGAGGCGCTTTATATAAAGAAATGACACGGAACTTAATAAAAATAAATCCTACGCAGGGATGTCAGATGTAGCGGGGCAGATTGGACCTCTAGACGGAGTTAACGCCTAAAACATCGTAATTCGTCTGAAGCAAAATCAACTGTTCACGAATTGTATCGTAGATGGAGTTTGCTCTACAGATTGATTTAGTTCGTAGGAAATTTAGTTTGAGGTCAAAAGAATGCTGTGGTGTAATGGACAATAGATCGAAGTTTCCACATACCAGCTGGGTGGTTAAAATGACGACAATTTTGGCGAAATGAACACAACTTCGAGAGAAAACACAGAATTCAATCAGTAACTTAACGGTCCACGAAAGTCAAAGCAAAAAAGATAGTTGAAGGCTGAAATCAACAATGCCTGACATGCTGATGCATTCTCTAAACGAAAATGAATACGGGTATTTAAAAATCTGATCGCGGATCGTTTTATATAATGTAACACTGCTGAAACAGATGAATTAAGCTTCATTATAAATTAAGATGTTTCATTAAAATATCTGGCTGCAAAATCTAACAGGCGAGCTCAGAAGAGCAAACCTATATACGAACATACCGCTGGATATATTTCGTAAACCACATCAAATACTGACGAACCGATTCCACAGGCCGAACGTGAGGGGGGGGGTGGAGGGGGGAGAGACTAGTGTAATTATTTAATACATCCATTAAAAATGCAAGGAAACCTACGTTTTTTTCAAATGGAACCTCGCTAGTTTTTTAGCACATCTGAACATATAAACAAATACGTAATCAGTGCCGTTTGTTGCATTGTAAAATGTTAATTACATCCGGAGATATTGTAAACTATAGTTGACACTTGAAACCTCCGACGTTCAGTTGCGTGTTGTAAAAAACACGGGCCACGGTCGGCGAGCAGTATCTGCAGGGACATGTTTACGATGACGACCATGTTTACGAGTATGGCTGTACTGCACTGTTGTGGTTTGATCTAGCTGTCGCAGTGTCCGCATGTAGCGCTTGTTGCTATTTTTAATCTGCATTCGTCTCCGCACGCAGACCAACTGTAGTACACCGTGTTACCAGACGTCTGTGATAGTGTAGTGTTGTAGGAACTGTGACCATAGTGTATTCGAACTCTGAAAAGGCGGAGATGATACTCATCTATGGCACCTGTCGACGAAATGCATCTGAAGCCTGCAGGGTGTATGCAGAACGGTACCTGGACAGAGAGCATCCAACGTGCCGAACATTGCAAAACATCTACCGCCAACTCTATGCAACAGGTATGGTCGTAGCACGCAAACGGGTCCGTAACAGGCCCGTCGCAGAAGAAGCGGGTGCAGCTGGTGTTTTAGCTGCTGTTGCCATGAACCCACACGTGAGTACACGGGACATTGCGAGAGCCGGTGGACTAAGTCAAAGTAGTGTCATGCGCATACTGCATCGTCACCGCTTTCAACCGTTTCATGTGTCGCTACATCAGCAATTACATGGTGATGACTTTAATCATTGAGTGCAATTCTGTCAATGGGCATTAACAGAGAATGCGTTGCAGTTCTACCTGTTTACCGATGAAGCCGGTTTCACAAACCACGGGGCAGTGAATCTACGGAATATGCATTACTGGTCGGTGGACAATCCTCGCTGGCTCAGACAGGTAGAGCGTCAGCGACCGTGGACTGTAAATGTATGGCGCGGAATCATTGGCGACCACCTCATTGGTCCTCACTTCATAGCAGGCGCCCAAACAGCTGCAACATACATCGCGTTTCTACAGAATGATCTGCCAACGTTGCTCTAAAATATTCCACTGGAAACGCGTCGACGTATGTGGTATCAGCATGATGGTGCACTTGCACATTCCGCAATTAACACTAGGCTGACCCTTGACAGGATGTTCGACGGGCGTTTCATAGGACGTGGATGACGTATAAATTAGCCAGGCCGTTCTCCTGATCTTACAACCTCTGCACTTCTTTCTGTGGGGTACGTTAAAGGAGAATGTGTGCCTACAATCCCAGAGAATATAAAAAAAATTGTATTCTGGCAGCCTGTGGCGACATTACACCAGGTGTACTGCGGAGTGTACAGCATTCAGTACGGCAGAGATTGCAGTTGTGTGCAGCAAATGATGGCCACCACGTTGAACATCTATTAGCCTGACATGTGGGGACACACTCTATTCAACTCCGTAATTGAAATCGGAAACCACGTGTGTACGTGTACCTCACCCCTCATTGTAATGTACATGTGCGTCAGTGAAAAAGACTAATAAAATGGTGTTAGCATGTGGACGTAATGTGCTGTTCCAGTCTCATCTATACCTTAGGTCCATCACCGTTCCCTTTGGATCCCTACGTAATACGGTGCTCTCCGATACACACGATCGAACAGTGGAGGAATGGTACTCAAGCGTCAACTTCAGGTTACAGTATCTCCGGATGTAAGTAACATTTTACAATGCTACAAACGGCACTGATTACGTATTTATTTATATGTTCACATGTGCTAACAAAACTAACGCGGTTCCATTTAAAAAAACGTAGGTTTGTGTTAAAAAGCATACATCCTTGCATGTTTGTATGATTTGTATTAGACAATTACGCTAGCTGCTCTCCTCACGTTCGGTCTGTGGAATCGGTTCGTCAGTATTTGATGTGGTTTACGAAATATATCCAGCGGTAACGTTAGGTGACTCACCCTGTATATACAGTCCCAAACAAAGTTTCTTCACAAGTTTGCTTTACCTCAAATAAATAACGTACGGTGTGAAGTGTGCGTCGTGAGCACAATCGGAAAATCTGTTCGGATAACTGTTTTATGAGACGGAAACCGTTGACCTATTTCACTATTACCTTCAAACTTCAAAATTCCTTACGATGTACAAAGTCAGGCTTTCCAGATTGTCATTCTTAGATTTCATTCTTACAAGGGGACCTTCTCGTCTCAGAAATTAAGTTGGGGATGAGACTTCGCAGGTTTGTATTATATCTCAAGGGTGTCCATTTGTAGAAGTCTTAACGCGCACTATCCTAGAAATTCCGAGAGAAAGTGCCCAGTAAAGCATTAAGCGTGGCTCATACTTGCGTCATTACAATCGGAATTAGCTTGCCATCCAATAGGTGAAATAGCTCACTAGTATCTCTGCTTAGCAACGTAAACAGATATCGTAGTTAGCTTCGCTCTCAGAAACATTTTAAAAATATAATTATAGCACAGACAGTTGAACTTTAAGCTGTGTCCATTGTCGTTCATAGCCGTTCTACAAGAAACTGACACAAAAGTTTTGTTTGTCTGCGACCAGAGCAATGGCTTCTGCGGCCGTTCTGAGATGACACGCTGTCGCGCTTCCGACACGGTGCTGTTCTGTTTGGATGCGGCGAATCTCTGTTCATTCTGCGCGTTACTGTGTTGTGTTAAATTGCGATTGCGTTGATGAAGTCTTTTAGTTTCCTTCTTTTCACAGGCTGCTAAACACTGACTTGGCTATCATGTTTCCCTGGCAGGTTACTGTTAGATTTGAATTTGGCAGCCAAGTTCATTGAAACTTTCTACATAAACTTGTAGGGAAAGCTGAATTCCATCATTGCGACAATTCGATGTGTACAATTACCACTTACCATGCTGATGTTGATTACAAATAATTCAGAGTATTTAATTTGCCCCCTGCGGTAGGAAACTGCAGCTTAATAGAAGTCTTATCTAAGTATGAAGACATCAAGCGAATTCGATATGAACGATAGTCAAGCCAACTTAGATTGCAATGATTTAGTGGTGCTCTTCTGTCAAGATGAAAAATAAAATATTCCAGCCCGTGATTTTGTTTGTGGTTACAGCGAGGATGTTATTTACAATGCACAGACTTTGACTTCTCACGTAAGTAAAGATATTTGTATTGTAGAACCGTCTGCAACAAAATAATGGCTTATCTTGTGACAGAAAATCAGTTGACGAATGTGTGAAGATTCCAGCAATCGGGAATTGTTGAGGAGAGGCCACTAAATACTCTTGAAGCATTTCCATCTTTACTTAGGTAAGGCACTGTAGACAGTCCAGTTTAGAAAGGTAGTATAGTACGGTAACTAACAAGAGACGTCAAACTTGTGACGTCAGTAGCACAGATGAAGAGAGAAACAACTTGTCGCTGAATGCTGTTGGTGACATTCAGAGAACAGCATTGGAAATTACAATATCAGACAATGTTAGCATAGATTCAAACTCTGAGTCAAATATATCAGTAGAAAAACAGAGTCGGTATGTCAACCAATGCTAACAGACCTACCCGCGGATGCAACTGAAAGCAAACATGACGAGTTAGCTAGTGATTACCAGTAACAGGTGACTTTACAGCACAAATCCCACAACGAACAAACAGAGTTTTACAACAATAACACGCAAACAGCAAACGAAAGTAACTGCAGAAATGATGGGACATTGGAAGAAAGTATGGAAACTGCGTATGCGCCACCTTCGGCATACGAGATGGTGGCTCACGACTGCCTCTCAGATTCACTGACGCCGTACTCGATGATAAACGGCTAAGGAAATGGACGGAGCAGACATTCGGTGAAGGCCAGTGTCAATGCAAACCCGGAAGAACGTAAAAAATTAAGGTTCAAATTCAAACCGGAAACGTATCCTCCGGCCATTGAGGTATGGAATGGCATGAAATGATAGACTAGAAAAAAAAGGGCCAAACGCTTCGATCATATAGGATTACCGCGTTAACCCTACAATTCTATTGGGGTTTATATGACCCTAAACGGTTATAAATTTCGTTGCTTATTGTTAAAATGCCAAAGCAACATTATAAAATTTTGGTGACTTTGTATGAAATGCAAGAGCGTATGTAGTTAAAATTTTTTAAAAATATTTTAACTCGTCTTGTGATAAACCTTACGAGTTACATACATAATGTTCGGGTCAATGTGACTCAACATTTATTTGATTACCGTTAAGCTAGATTCTCTCTGGTTGTCTCAGACTTTATACTAGTAATACTTACTCTCAACATTCAACAAATCAACAAATGCGCAGCGTTTACAACAATAGGCTTGTCATTAAGACTTGTCAACTGTTCGAATTATTCGTTGTATCTACTCCGTTTCTGTTTTCTAACATTAGTGATCAGTCTGAATTCTGACGCGATGTCGAATACATTGTTTACTGACGTCGAGTTGGAAGAATTAGTAAACAGCTTAAAAGACGAAGTATCACTTCCAGAGTTCGTAAATAATGTCAGTAATGCCTTTGGAAACGTGTGTCCTGATGACATTGACGGCAGTCCACAGACACATCAAGGTAGAGTGCAGACTTCTGTTTCTAAGAGCGGGAACACAAATTTGCAGTTGCAGTCACCAGCACAACACGGCCGTTTATCTGCTTCGAACGTAGTCAGGAGTATCATGGGAGTTACCAGGTTTGTAGGCAGCAGCATCAATGATGTAAATAGTTCATTTGAAGTATTATTTCCTACAGCACTTCAGAATTAAACAATAAAGATCTCAAATATTGGGGAGCATACTTACGCCTCTCGTTCTCAAAAAGTTTGTAGGATAAGGTTACTGGGCGGAACATATTTCGATCAACCATATACCTAGAAACGTTCTGTAAAATATTGCGTGTCATGCGATTTGATATAAAATCTACTTGAGCGGAAAAGTGACGTACTGATAAACTCGCCGCAATTTGCAGCGTCTGGGAGAAGTGGTTAGAAGTCCTTCCTAAACTGAATAATCCAGAAGAAAATGTGACCGTCGACGAGCAGCTGGTAAAAGAACGTCCCAAGCAAACAGGCAAATTATGTGACAGAAAATCTTCAAACATGGCTCTGAGCACTATGGGACTTAACGTCCGAGGAAGCAGTGGCTATAAAAATGCAGGAGGAGACGAGTGGTGGTAGGCAAATGTGTAGTGCACGGAGATTTGCCCATCATCATCAGTGGTCTGCCAAAAGGCAGGTCTTGAGTCCCCTAGAACTTAAAACTACTTAAACCTAACTAACCTAAGTACATCACACACATTCATGGCCGAGGCAGGATTTGAACCTGCGACAGTAGCGGTGGCGCGGTTCCAGACTGAAGCGCCTAGAACCGCTCGGCCACACAGGCCGGCCAAATCTTCACATATACTGAAAGTTCAAATTTATACAGGAGGGAAGAGGGGAGAAGCACCAGAAAAAATCAGGGAATGAGAGTAGTTGCTTATCATATTTGTGATTCGTGAGGTCAGAATATAACGTGTGATAATTTTTTACTACACACAATATGTGACAGCTGCACCAGAAAAGGAAACTGACAAAATTAGGAATCACATGTAAAAATAAGCAAGAGCTTCGACAAAATGTGACCGATAAGAAGATTCACACAGTTTCATTATATTTCACAACTGGCACACGGTGGTGAATAACATTTCTAAGAGAAATAAGAATGTTGTTCTAAGGATCACTCTCTACCATGGTGCGAAAATAAGAAACAGTGCTGATAAGAATCCAAAAATGATTTTAGATTATAATTCAACCACAGGAACCGTAGACACACTAGATCAGCTAACAGGTACATATAAATGCAAACGCAAAACCAATAGATTGCCCATGACAGATTTCTACATCCTTCTTGATGTTCCTGCTTATAATGCGTATGTCTTGGGGAGTTCGATTGCCCCTAACAGTAATGCAACAAAAATGACTAGAAGGATAATATTTTGGGAAGAACTTTGAAATTCACTGATTGCAGAACACATTTGATCAAGGAACGACTTTCCAATAACATTAGATTTTTTTGAGAGAGGCCCGGTGAGTCCAAGACCCTGAATGAGTGACGGGTGTGACTAAATCAGTAACAACAACAAACTCTACTAAACATGCACGCTGTAATCTACAAGGAAATACAATAAAACAAACACGTTGTGTGGAAAGTGTAATAAACATGTGTGCAAAACACACGTCATCTATTGTGTTCAAACTGCAGGGAGTAAGAAGAAAAGAAAGTAATACTGGCAGACGGATAGATGGTTGTTGAGAATGGCTTTTTGGTGGAAATATCTGTTGTTCCTAAAGTACTTCGCATGATTATTAAAATAATAAACGTTCTTTACTGAAGTTCTGTGCATTATTATTACTATTATTGCTATCGCTATGATCACTAACATCATAGTGTAATATTACTGCAATGTCGTTGGCTTACAACTGTACTAAAAATATGTGTGAGTACAAGATTTTTTTAGCATTTTATTATGTCGGGTTAAATTGACCTGGATAGTACTTAGATAGAAAATTGAACAGAACAGCACGGATGAGCATTAATAAGTTACAGACTGATGCAAAAATATTTGCTTTGAAACAGTTTCAGTATGTCAGTGACGGACATTGGTCTCTTACAGGAAATGGTGTTCTACTGAAACGGATGTTGCCATAACCCTTTCAGTTAGAATAGCATTCCTGTGTGTAACGTTGATAAATTAGGAACGAGGTGAGGTATTGGAATAAAAATAGCAGGAGTCACTATTGTAAATTTATATGCGCCTTCTGCGGAGGAGTAATGGAGCCGCAAGAGCCACATTCTTAAAGGAAAGCATACTTTATTTACCGAGGGAAATGCCACTACAACTTATGATCTGCAGAGATTTAATTGTGTATTAAGTCGTAAAAATCAAAGTCCCAACTCCAGTTACTCATATGACTTGTGAGGTCTTGTTGTTGATTTAAAACAAAAAGGTGCGGGGAAAAGAAAATACCTAACAACGGTCAATTTCACTCACATTGTTGGAAATTCTGTAGTAGGATTGACAGAATTTATGTACCGGAAAATTTTGTAGACAAAAATGTTGTGAACAGAAACTGTTATCATTAGCTTTACCGAACACAGTGAGTTGTTAACCTGTGTAAATTTAATACCACAACCTAACCGAAGTGTAAGATTCCAGTGAAATCTAAATGTATTGTTGTAATCAGAAGAAGACTTAGATAAAGACCTAACCAGGGCTTTGGCAATGTGTCTCTGTTGACCAAGCTAGAATGGTGGACCCGATTCGCGAAACCGACGGTAAGGAAAGTTTTAATATCGTTTAACATACGTAAGGCTAGAGAAAGTAAACAGACTCTAGACTTCTGCTCTAGTGTGCTAAGGGACCTCTAAGATCTCACAGATGGAGTTCATACAAGATTAAAAGACATCAAGCAAGTAAAAGCAAAATTATTAAGTCCGAAACGTCAGAAACGAGAGAGACTCAAAACCCCATTGTAGATGAGACTGCTGACCATCTTGTCAGACACGGCAAGAACAGGAGAACAATTTTCATGGGTGAACTTCAAATCGATGATGGTACCATGATCACCGCCCAGGAGGGAATAGTTAAGGAATTATCAACGTATTATGAACGAATGTATGCATCAAGAGAAACAAACGAAGAAGAATATGATGAGCTCTTTGGTACATACTTGCCATGAATATCGCGAAATGACAATGAGAACATTTCTTCGAACATCACCAAGATAGATTTAAAGGAAATCGTGCGCAGCTCTCCCGCTAAGAAATCACCAGAACCTAACGAATATCCCTCGAGGAATTAATAAGCATTTTATCCTATGCATCACTGACATCATAAGCCAACAGTAGACTTGTGCTTTTAGAAGAAGGATTTTACAAACTGCGGCTTCGTAGCGTGATGTCTATGCGCTAACACAAGCAAGTGAGATAGGCTGTGCCCTGCTTTTCATAGATTTCTATAAGGCATTTGGTCAAATTACTCACAAGTGCCTGATAGAGAAAATGTGCCGAATGAACTTCCTGCCAAAAAGCATCGACAACATCAACAACGTGCCAATGGGTGTTACTGCACATACCTCCTCAAGTGGCAACTGAATAAAAGATTGACATAAAAAGTTGCCCCTTATCAGTGCGTCTGTTCGTTATATCGCTGGAACTTTCCTGAGACAGCTACAGCTTAGACTGATAGACAGTGCCGTTCCAGGAACAATGACCGTGGTAGGCCCCTACGGGGACGAAGTAGGCCTAATCATCAGAGAATACCCAGATGTGCTACAACCAGAGGTGGCACTTGCAAAATATTGTTCCTCATCATGTGCGAGGGTAAATGAAAACTAAAGTAAATTTCTGGATTAAAGGGGCGAGTGGATGAACAATGTCAGTCAACACAAGGCTATTGGAATAGCACTGACAACTTCCTTTTTAATGATAGCAATAAACTGGCGGGAGGTGGCAAGAATAATCAAGGGAGTCTTAAGTGAAAATTGTAAACGTAGCATAGACCAGTTCCAGAGAATACAGCTCATCAACAAGGTCTACTACATAGCTCATTTTCTCCCATCCCATCACTGGCGGCCAAGATGATCATGTCCACCTTATCAAAGTTCTTATGGAAAGGGAAACTGTTTCGAGTGCCGTTGAAGGCAGCAGTGCTGTACCCAAGCAATCCAGGAACAGAAGTAAACGATATCGAGTCTAAGATGATGGAGCTGAATGTCAAACGAACATTAAGCATAACGTGCAACAATACAGAATGCATTATACCAAAACTATACGACATTGTCAGGCCAGCATGTGTAGAACTGCCGATCACAAATGTTTTAAACTAAAACCTATTATGTATCTTTATCTTTAAAGAATCTGTCTTAGCAAAAAGCTTTCAAAATCAAAAAATATTACAGCAAAGATGATTTTAGCAATAAGAAGAATACACGAAAGGAGAAATAATATAGAAACTAAATGTACTGGAATAGCATGAATGTTGACTGGAAAAACATCAATAGTGATGCTCTTTCTTCTGACGTGAAAACAGCATGGTACAAGGTAGTCAATAACACGATCAGCAGCAACGAGTGAATCTTTGCCACCGGTTTAAGCGACACTAACCTCTGTAGCAAAAGCAACCTTGTTGATGCTGTGCCTCATTGGTACACGCGTGGAGATCTGATTGGCAACTGCAGGAGGACCAGGGAAAATAATTGCTCAAATAACAAGAATTTCCGCAGTCAATATGCCGACTAATATTTTATTGAGACCAGAAGAAAGTTACCACGCTCAGGCGAAAAATAACGCAGTGATTTGCTTAATGGACAAACATAAAAACTACGTTGCCAACAATATTGGGTGCGATGAACATAGTGAGTAAGTGGAAACTGAATTCGAACCATAATAAGAAATAAGGTAATATACTCCGAATTGTCCTCAACAGAGTGGGTATAGGTTAGGGACACGTGGATTCCTCGTGGAGAGGGGATGGATTGGAACACGAACCACTAGCAGTGCAGCGGAGAGGAGCCCCACTACTCCGGCAGCGCTTTCCCTTCCGTAACGTCCCCCTGAAGACACATATAGTATAAGTCTGTATTACAGCAGACACAAAAATACGATGGCAGTCATCTGGTGTCTGTTACAAAGGACCACCTCCAGCTCTTTACGATGATGTTAGATGGCTGAAACCGACGAAAATGACAAGACAATGAAGGACTTTGCGATGCTGCTCTAAAGGACTGCTCTTCTGTCAAATAATTTACCCTGGAGGAGACTCAGGAGAATACATCAAAGATTTACTGAACGATTAAGTCGGGTCTTGGAGATGAAGAGGAAACTGAACCTTCAGAAGAAGAAAATGTTCATACTGAACAGCCACCAGCTGAATGTGACAGTGAAGATGCTAAATTTGTGCTACTGCTAAAGATCGAATATCACTCCGCGTTCTATGAATGCTGTACTTTACGAGTGCCCTTAGCTGTCACTTTACTTAAGCCACTTCCTTGTAAGCTAGTTTTTACGAAATAGAGAAGAAAAGGCTGAGCAGGGGAAAAAAGTCATTCGCGTGGTAGGATCTCGTACCGCCCGTCCATGTTCTATCCTATCTGCAGGCTCGATTTTATTTCGTTGTCTTAACTGTATTACAAGTTAAATAATTTCAAACGAAATTTTTAACTGAGGTAAATTAAAGCTTTAATTACTGCCATTACAATGTTTTACAAAATTGGGAAATACTATAAGCTCTGGAAAGGCGATAAATATTCGTTGTGAATTCGAAGAACCGGTGTCTTTGAAGGAAAGCCCTATTATATATACAAACAGGGATACTGTCAGGAAGTGTGTTGGCCTGCAATCGAGCAATGGGCCTTACCTGCTAAAGTACCAGCTCATTCCGGACTTTCGCAGAGATTAGAGCGTTCTGTACCGCTAAATATTACATAAATTTTTACACTGTTGTGAATTAAAAATGTGTGTCAATGAAGACATCTTGTAAGTAACAGAAGCTGCAGATTCATTATACAGTGAAGTGGCGAGGGTGAACTTAAAAGATGCGGTTGTTGATTATGAAATTTGCTGCAAGTAATTTGATTGCACCGGAATCCTTAACGACAATTTATAGTGAAGCATTGTTGATGGGCAAGGAAATTTGCCGGCGTACTAGGACGTGACAGTTAAAAAAATTCTTGTGAGCGATGATGAATTTGCTCACGGAGATGGAAACAGTGAAAGTGAATTTTTCGAAAAGTACTTAGACGGCAGCTCATCGCATAAATACAAACTAGAAGGAAAGAAGGCTATAGAAGTAGGTTGTCTATCTATCAATTACAAAATTAACCTTACTAATACCTCAAAGGCTCACCACACATGAAACCTACAAACATTATAAAAAAATTGAGGCACCCGGTTAAAAATGAAGGAATATTTATCCTAGTTGAAGAAGAAATAAAAAAATTACGCAATCAATTTAATAAATACCAGCAATTGCTTCCTGGAAGTATAAGAGCTTTATTGAAGAGCGAGAGGATTTTCAACAATTGACTACACGGAATATACAACTGTGGGATTTGGCAACAGTACAACGGCTTACAGATTTTGAATTTAAAGCTTGTGACAGGTGGGTTCATAGATTAAAAAATAAACAGGGAACTTATCAGGGAAAGGTTACAAGATTCGTTTCAAGCAGACAAACAGCGACGATCTAAGAAACCTTGGCTGCTACAGACACTATTCTAACCCAGAAGTTAAAATTGATACCGAATTTCAACAAAGAATTTGTTATCAACACTTAAGAAACAGGTATTTATTGCAAGGTATTTAAAAATTTATTTAGGTCTCGATTTTTACGATTTTCCGCCAAAATACTTCAAGTTGTGTTGTTTTTCCTTTCCAGGATGTAAGTGTCAGTCGGTATACGACAGTAATCTGGCTCTCAAAGGAAGCAAAACTGTTTTCCTCAAAAGTCGCGACAACAATAATGTGACGCTTGCAGATACCGCTCAGTATGGGCTCACTCTGGGTAGAAGCACCCCGCCCCAAGTGTTTGTTTGTTTAGAAGTGGCAACGTGTTCAAAATACACTAAAATAACACGATCAAAATTATAGAAACTTTGTAATAACGTCTTCTATTTCTGCGAAACTAACGACAGAACTATATACTGACTTTCTCAATCGGTGTTTGAAATCTTACGTGGGTTAAGAATGGTTTCTGTTAATTATTGACTCTTTCGGTGAACAAACAAAGCCTGAAGTATGCAATGAAAACTTTCAGGATGACGACGAATCATCAACATCTACAATTAAAGTGATTCCTCCGAAATGTACTGCACTTTTTCAACTATGTGATGTCTGTTTTTATAGACAAGTAAAAAATGGAATAAAGCGTATACAAAACTGCGTTAATCTTATTGAAGATATTATCTTAAAGACTGTATAAAAATACAGCCTAGTGCATCATCAGCTGTCCTTGTCAATTTTTAACAAAATGATTGGATAAGGCTGGTACGTTGCCAGTCTTTCTGATGAAAGAGAGGCTTTCAGGAATGTCAAGGAAAATTGTTTTCCCAACAGATCTTTTTTTTTAATCGTGAAACTGTGTTTCTTGTTAACAATCGTCCTTCATATACCGTGCAAGATGCCAATTTCTTTTTCAATGTTCATATGTCAATTATCATTCTGGGGTTTGCACAGAAAATGCAAAATTGGCAAATGAACAGGATATTGTAAATAATTTTTTTACAGTGCTAATTATTTTACTTTCAATTAATAATACATTTTAAATTATTCAGCTTTCTAAATAGAAAATACTAATGCGTGTTATAAACATTTTAAGTAACTTTGACAGCCATTTCACAAACTAAATAAAATTGTTTATGATTTAATTGATAATACGTTGGGTCGTTAATTTTAAGAGTTTTATAATTTTTAAAGCAATTAATAAAGCAAAATGAAACCATGCAAGTACGTAGTATCGAATACAGATCGACCTTGTGACAGTATAGAATATTATTGACTTAACTATTTCATTACAGTACTAGAATGTTCCTTGTAACCTTTATACGAGGTATGTGTGGACTGCGTCGAAAACTTTTGAGCCGTATTTTTCAGAATGTTCTTCATAATGCAATTTCAGGCTTCTATGAATGGACACTCTTGACATACACTAATAACCTGTGAAGTCTCATCCCAAACAGAATTTCCGAAACCGGAAGGTTCGCTTGTTAGCTGGAAGTATTAAATTATCTGTTCTCATGGTAGCCAAGTACGAGGACGTCCTGAAAAGTAATGCATTCGAATGTCTTGCGCGAAAATTCTTTAAGGTTTTCAGTTAGGATGAACTTTATTAATCCACAACATCTTTATTCTTCTTCTCTACGTATTTACTTCTCACTCTAGTCATCCTAGTGAAGAACACATTTCTCCCAGTGAGCGAAGTATCCAAGTGGTGTTATTAGGGTCCCTTTCTATGATGGTCAACGTAGAATGGACATCTAAAGACAGAGCAATGTTGGTAATATCCGGGAGTATGTGGTCGTCTCAGAGGCCAGTTCGTGGAGTGTTTCCAGCGAAAACTGCACTTCAGTGTTCTCGAAAATGACCACATCCTGAACGTCTGGCTGGCACAGGCTAGTATATGGGTAGGAGTGTGGGAGCCTTAGAGTGACAGCGCCAGAGGATCTTCTGGGTCAACGAAGAGTCTGCCCTAGGCCTTAGCAACATGAGAATGCCAAGCCGGATGCTCGGCATTGAGGTCTTCCCCAACAATGAGTTTGTCAAATGACGCCAAGATACTGAGATCAGCTTAAACAATTGGTAGGTTGGGGCTCAAATACACCGCCGAAAAAGTTGTAGCACCAAGACAGGTAGAAACTGTGACTACTGTAGCCTCTGCATGTTCGAGTGGTTGGAGAACATCATGATTATGGGCCAGTGATTTATGCAGAAACACTGCCGTGCTCCCACCTTGGCGATTGATTCGATCAGTGAGATAGCAAACTATGCTGTGGAGACGAAAATTGTTGGCAGGTGTCAGGAGAGTTTCTGAGACAAGTAAATGTCCAAATGGTTATTGTACACGAAAGTGTTCACTTCAGTGTTGGTACCATGAAGGCCATTAGCATTAAAAATACAAACAACTAGATACCAAGGACGCTGACGGTTGTGTGGTGGGCGATTCGGAATTATAACAAAATATGGCTTAGCCCTTTAACAAGGGCGATGGCCTTACAGAGCCCATTCTCTGACCGATGGCTCTATTGAGCTGTTTCACGAATGACAGCCCCGATGTGGGGGCACGTGAACAGAGAGATTACCTCCACCACCAGGTGAGCTGCTTGACCCTGCAATGGACAGGGGTGGACGTGGTGGCAAGTGAAGATGGCACCACAGTGGAGGGTTGTGGTACTTCCATCAGGTGGGCGGTAGGAGGCTGCATACAGTCTGTCAGCTTGGTGGGCTTCGGTATGCCTCACAGAAGAAGTTTTATCATGAAGAGACTGAGCTGCAGCAGTGAATGTGGTCGTAGGGGATGGAGCTGCAGAGGGTTGCTGTGTTGCACATGTCTGTGGCGCCTGAGTATCAGTGGTGGGATGGTCGTTGGTTTACCCCATATGTCGGGGAAATGAGTGCGTTCCTGTGATGGTTAGGATGACCGATTCGTCCTTTATTTTCCTTTGTGGAGGGCAGGAAGACCTTACAGCCTTATGGTATATAGGACAACTCTTCCAGGAAGCCAGGACGTGGGTGTCGTGAGATCTGGCCAAACAGTGGTCACATGTGGGTTTTTCTGAGGCCGGTAGTTTGCAGTCCCATGAGGGTGTGAGCCAGTACACTTGACACACCGAAAAGCCACTGAACTGTAATTGCCAGTGTTGACACCAACAGCAGACAGAGAGGCGCACCTTGATGCACAGGAGTTACCTGATTTGGTAAATGCATTCGAGGCTCTCCCTCTATATAAGGGAGACTACATGGGTGGGCATTAGGTTTCAGCGTCCCTTTTGACGTATTGGTGGACAATTGGTCGAAGAAATTGAAAGTGAGTAATTCATTACTGATGTCTGTTTCTGTAACTTCACAAAGATGGTCTTGATGATTTTTGTTCTGTTTTCGCCAGAAGCCTGATAAGTATAGTAGTCCAAAGTCCTAGACTTCACAATTTTGAGGACTTACAGATAATTATCCATAGTGTCAAGCACGTACTTGACATGGTCTGACTGGTATACTGACCTCAGTTGTCCCGGAATAAGGCGTTGCAATTCAGTGTTTAGTTTAATGTAATTTGTGGGATTACAAAGAACGACAGGATAACTCTTCTCCTTCTTTGGTAGTGGCGCCGGATTCTCGGAAGTGGGGTCGGAAGGGGAACCCATGTCCTGGTCCATGGCAACAATAGTTGTAACTGCTCCAGATGCTGAGGCACGGGAATCTTAATCTTAGTCACTTACGACGGATGTGAGCGGAAGACCGTTTAGATTGTCGACAATGGGGATGCCAGCAGGGTCGAAATCCCCACAAGGCCTCTGGGCTGATGACATGGTGTAGACAAAGCAGTACTTGATGGGATGTTCGAATGGTGAGCAGTCACACTAATACCAGGGCCAATGGGACTTGACTGTCACTAGGTGAGAGGTCACTCACAAAACAACCATGGGAATGATCAAAGGACGAAGAGGAAGATCGGACTCTCACTAGATGCTGTGATGAGGGTTCACGTGAATCGGTATCATTCTCAGTGGTTATCAGTGACTTGCGCTGGGAGCACGATGTGCTCGGTCCTTAGCCAGTTGAGTCGCATCAGTGTCAAAGCAGCCAGCAGCTTGCCAGGACGGCCACCGAGCTGCTAGCATCACATTGCCACACGAAGGGGTGGCGAAAGAGACGCCTAGCCCTTGGACCTATTCATGATAAGCCGCAGCCTTAGTGATATAGTCAGGGCGCTGGCAGGCTATGGCCACGAACGCCTGTCGACTACATACACCCAATATAACAGGATGCATATGACCTCCACCTCCACACTGTTCATCTCTTTTCACAATGTGGCTTCCATCACCTCCCACGCCTAGATGGTGCCCACTCCCTGCATTTATCCCTCCTATCAACTGTGATCCTCACCTCCCCGTCCAACCCTCTGTACTTTTTCCTTGGCTCCCTCTCCACCCCTTCGATAATGCTTTTTCCTCGCTTCCCTTCTGTTTGACTCCTTTCTCTCACACAAGTCTTTTTTCTTTCGCTTCCACTGCCTTCCGCACTGCTTCTCATGTTTGCCTTGCCCCCCCCCCCCACCTTTTCTGTCTCCTTTCCATTCTTCGGCTCGTACCTTTATTGCCTTTCCTCTCTTCTCCCCTTTTTGCCACTTTCCCAGGTCCTCCCTATTCCCCTCCCCCACGCCAACACGCCTCCGTACTTTATACTGCAGTGTTTCTATGAGTGTTCAGTGTTGTGTGTCCCCTTTTTATGTTGCGGGAACCGCGCGACTGCTACGGTCGCAGGTTCGAATCCTGCCTCGGGCATGAATGTGTGTGATGTCCTTAGGTTAGTTAGGTTTAATTAGTTCTAAGTTCTAGGCGACTGATGACCACAGATGTCATGTCCCATACTGCTCAGAGCTATTTGAACCATATTGCGATTAACCACCATACTCTCGTTAAGTGTGTTTTTAACTGTTGCAAACAAAAACCAGACTGTCGCCGCGTCTTTTAATTGCGCCTGTCTATTTACTATGAGTTTTAGTCAGCATCACCGAAACTTTGATTTTATATTTTCTTATGAATTCTTTCGCCATGTTTCAGTTTTTAACAGTCGCGTTTTGTCTCCTGATTTTGTTGTTATGTAATCTCCTAATGCTGTTTTTTTTAACTTTTCTGTAAGCTGCAGAGCAGCGTACTATACTGTTGCAAGCCCGACCCACTGTCCCCCTCCCCCCCCCTCCCTTCAGGTGGGATCTAAATCCAATAAAGAAAAGAATGAGAAGAAGACGCTTACGAAATAACAGCAGCCTTAGAAGGCGAACGACAAATCACTGACGACTCAGGCATTACGACTACACAAGGCTGAGCGACGCTTGTGACCGTAATGAACAACATACACTTGCAAGCAAGTAAACACTGTCAGGACTGCAGTAAGACTGGAGAAATTAAACCGCAGGAGTGTCTTCTTCATACACCACCTATAGGTCCATGGCGCATGCGCGGACGTAACTTCCCACTAGCGCAAAACACGACAGCGCACAGGCCGTGAAAACTAGCGGAAACGATAAATCGATTATAAAACACTGTTCAGACAAAGACCGTTGTTTCTTAATGCATTGATGTCGAGGTATATATTTTTTTAGTTAGTGACAAATATTTTGAACAAACGGAACTAGTGGCTATGAGGAGTCCATTGGTGACTATGTGGGAACTTAATCGCCAGTTATTATATGGAAGATTATGAGGACACGGCAATGAGGACGATACTCTTAAAACCAACTTGGTTTTGGAGATACGTCGACGATACGTTTATGCCATGGCCATATGGGAAGATGCTCTGGATCGTTTCCTAGATCATTTTAACTCTCTGCATGCCAGTATTACGTTTAAGATGGAAGTTCGAAGGGATGGAAAACTTCCGTTCCTAGATGTCTGGGTCTACTGAAGGGATGATGGGATATTAGAGCACAATATTTATCGTAAGTCCACTGATACGGAACAATATCTTCAGGCATCACGTTGTCATCCATCGTACCAACAAAAAAGGGTTCCAACGTACGACGATAAAAAGAGCCTGTGCCATCAGGAAGATAGTTTGACATAAGAACTGGATCATCTAATAGCAGTGTTCGAGCAGAATGGTTATACAGACAATCAGATGCGTCGTGCTCTACAGACTGGACATTCACGGAAACCATTGGAAGATACAAGGGTATCCATGATCCTGGCTTTGAAAAATACGGAGAACTTTAAGGAGATTTGATATTAAAAATATGTTCCATCCACCAGCTAAGGCTGGGGTGTTGCCTGACTCAGTAAAGGATAATTTGGGTTTGAGGAAGCCCGGTGTTTACAGAATTCCCTGCCATTGCGGGAAAGCCCATATTGGACTTACGACTCGTAAGGCGAAGTGGAGCAACATCAGCACACGCTCTTATTTCAGCCCTAAAAATCTGCCGTTGCGTAACATCGTCCTATTGAAGAACATAAAATGTTGTATGATGCGACACAATTGGTTGCCCCTGTGTCGCGTTATTGTGACCGTGTATTGAAAGAAGCCACTGAAACCCGGCTATCTGACAATATTACAAAGAGGGATAGGGGGTTTCCTTTAAGTAAATGTTGGAACTCTGTTTTGTTTGACGTCAAAAAACAACCGTCTTTATTTCAGTCATCCAAAGGTGTCAACAATGTTTGATATTCGATCTGTCGTTTCCGCGAGATTTCACCGCCGATGTGTTGTCGTGCTTTGCACTAGATACTAGTTACGTATGCGCACGTGTGGTGCATCTACTTACGATGTATGAAGGTGTAACCGCCGATGTGTTGTCGTGCTTTGCACTAGATACTAGTTACGTACGCGCACGTGTGGTGCATCTACTTACGATGTATGAAGGTGTAACCGCTGTGGTTTAGTTTCAGTTCCGGCGAGACAGTGCTGCGGGTTACTCAGCGTAAAGATGATGGCCCGGGGGACCGCCGACGTATTGTGTCAAGGTCAAGTTATGTTTCGGCTGGAGGGCCGACATGAGTATGACCTTCATTTCCACTTTTAGAATACATTCATAAGTATTCGTTGATGTGTGCTTTAACATATATATAACTATGAAACGTTATAAGTGTTGGAAATGTCTGGTATAGTCAAGAAAAGAAGTGATTCACTATGATAACGTGTGACAGTTTATTTAGTAACGATATAGAATTGCCACCGTTATTCACATGACACTAAGTTTTGTAACGTATTATCCGATTCCCTAATTATCAGTAGTTCATAGTAAACACTGGTCATATTAAATGAAACAGAGAGTGACGCAGCGGGTCGCTTTCTCACTATCCATTGAACATCTACCTGGATAGGCTTCAGGCTGTCTGCCTCATCACCCAGCGATGGTAGATACTGATTTAGCCGACAGAAGCAACAGTGACGAAAATTCGACTAAATACCTAGTACGCAAAGGCCATGGATAGTAGCTGAATGTTAGATACCTATCGAACGTTCGGGAATCTTTCATTACTCGTTTAAAAAAATGTCAAAATTTATTGTTCACATCCAAAGGCAGCCAGTACATATTTAGCGCTAGCCGATATTCTGAACGTTTCAGACAGTCACTGCCTCACGATTATTTGGGATTTAACACATTGAGTTGTTCAGTAGACTTCCTGTAAAGCAGTGGTCACCATAATGACTCGTAATCTGCACGACAAGACGCCACGCGGAATATATGTACGACCTGGAATGTTCACAAACGATGTCACCTAAAATAAATCATTGACAACGGTCAAACTTCCACAAAATACTCAACACTGTAGTCGCTTTTTGTACCAGAAGACGCTCCCGAGCGACTATCTCGACTCATGGAGCCGATGCACGAGGCCCTGCACAAATGCTCGGAAATTTCTGAGTTCCTATAGATAGTATGTTAAGCAGCCAATCAGATCATCTCATCAGTCAACCTAATTTTCAACATTGGTCTGTAGCACCGCATTTCAAATCCTTCGATTCTCTTCTGTTCCGGTATTCCCACTGTCCATATTCCGCTATCGTTAAATGCTGTGCTCCAGACGTACATTCTCCAATTTCTTTCTCGAATTAAGGCCTATGTTCGATATTAGTAACTTCTATTTTTCAGGAATGCCCTTTTCACCATCAATAGTCAGCTTTTCATGATCTTCTTGCTCCGTCCTTCATTGGTTATTTTACTGCCTAGGTAGCAGTATTCCTTAATCTACTACGTAACCATCAATCCTGATGTAAACTTTCTCGCTGTTCTCACTGCACTACTTCTCATTACTTTTGCCTTCCTAAGATTTACTCTCAAAAAATATTCTGTACTCATTAGGCAGTTCATTCTATTCAGCAGATCGTATAATTCTTCTTTCACTCAGGATGGCAATGGCCTCAGCGAATCGTATCATTGATATCCTTTCACCTTGATCTTTACTTCCACTCATGAACCCTCATTTTATTTCCATCAGTACTTCCTCGATGTACAGTAGGGGCGAAAGACTACATCATCGTCTTATACCCTTTTTAATCGGAGTACTTCGTTCTTGGTCGTCCACTCTTATTATTCCCTTTTGGCACTTCAACATATTGTATATTACCCGTCTCTCCCTACAGCTTACCCCTGTTGTTCTCAGAATTTCTAACATCTTATATCATTTTACGCTGTCGAACGCTTTCTCCAGATCAACAACTCCTATGAACGAGTCTTAATTGTTCTTTAGTCTTGCTTCCGTTATCAACCGCAATGTTAGAATTGCCTCTCTCCTGCCTTTACCTATCCTAAAGCTAAACTAATCGTCATCTAGTACATCCTCAATTTTAATTTCCATTCTTCTGTAAATTATTCTTGCCAGCATGTTATATGCATGAGCTGTTATTTGATTGTGCGATAATTCTCGCACCGCCCAGCTCTTGCACTTTTCGAAATTGTGCAGATGATATTTTTCCGAAATTCGTATGGTATGTCGCCAGACTGATACTTTCTACACAGCAACGTAAATAGTCGTTTTGTTGCCACTTCCCCGAATCAGAAATTCTGATGGGATGTTATCTATCCCTTCTGCCTTTTCTGATTTTAAGTCCTGGAAAGGTCTTTTATATTCTGATTCTAATACTGGATGATCTATCTCTTCTAGAGCGACTCCTGTTTCTGCTACTACCCTTACTTTTATTGATTTGACTTTCCTGTATACTGTGCCTGTCCTTCCGACAGTAATTTCTTTTTCGAATTCTTCACACTATTCATGCAGCCATTTCGTCATAACTTCCCTGCACTTTCTGTTTGTTTCACTCCTCAGCGACTTGCATTTCTTTACTCCTGAGTTTCCCGGAACATTTATGGACTTCCTACATTCATCGATCAACTAAAGTATTGCTTCTGCTACTGGTACCTTCGCAGTTACCTTCTTTGTAGTTACGTTTTTCTTTCCACCTTCTTTGATAGCCCTGTCTAGAGATATCCGTTCCTCTTCAACTGCACTTTCTACTGAGCTAGTCTTTATTCGTCTATCTATAGCCTTAGAGAACGTCAGGGGTATCTTATCATTCCTTATTATTTCCGTGTTGCACTTCTTCGCGTATTGATTTTGCCTGACTAATGTCTTAAACTACTAGTATATTGTGATCAGACTTTATATCTGCACCTGAGCACGCATTACAATCCAAAATCTGATTTCGGAATCTCTGTCTGACCTTGATGTAATCTAACTGAAATCTTCCCCTATTCTTGTACAGATTATTCGCTATTACTGGCTGAAATTTATTACAGAAGTCAATCAGTTTTTCTCCTCTCTTATTCCTTGTCCCAAGCCCATATCCCCTGTAACTGTTTTAAACTCGTTCCCCTACAACTCCATTCCAGTCCCCCATGACTATCAGATTCTCATCTCTCTTTATGTACTGTGTTACCCTTTCAGGATCGTCATATACTTTCTCTATCTCTTCATCTTCAGCTTGATTCGTCAGCATGTTTTTCTGATCTATCGTTGTCTGTGTCGGTTTGCTGATGATTTGAACTGTTAACAGGAACACACTCTCTGCCCTACTTTCATATTCATAACAAATTCTATTCCCGTTATACTATTTCCTGATTCTGTTGATATTACCCTATACCCATCTGACCATAAATCCTCGTCTTCTTTCCATTTCACTTTACTGACCCAATACTATATCTAGATTGAGCCTTTTCATTTCGCTTTTGAGATTTTCTAGTTTCCCTACCACGTTCAAGTTTCGGACATTCCACGCCCCGGCTCGTAGAACGTTAGAACGTTATACTTTTGTTGATTATTCAGTCTTTTCACCATGGTCACCTGCCCCTTGGCAGTCCCCTCGCGTAGATCTGCAAGGGAGGGTGGGGGTGGGAGGTGCTTTTCCGGAAAATCTTGGCAATGGAGAGAGCATCATGACAATTTTTCAGTTATCTACCATATGTCCTGTGGGTACACATTACGTGTCTTTAATGCATTGGTTTCCATTGCCATCAGCATCTTCAGGCCATTCGTCATTGCTGATTGTTTCCACCTTTAGGGGCAGTATCCCACCTCTAGCCAAAAAGAGAGTGCCCTTTCCGCTCCTCCGCCCTCTTTGAGAAGGCAGTTAGCAAAATAAGGGTGACTTCTTATGCGGCAAGTCTTTGGCCAACAATACTGATTATTAATTAGAAGTGTAAGCAGTGACACGATTCGAAACCGTAGTCGAAAACCTTTTGATCACTAATCAGCGACGCTACACCTTTTTTTTCCTTTTTTATCGTTGAATTGGTTGGGGGTGCTTTTCCGATGACCCCTGTTCAGGTTCTTCGGTGATCCGCTCACTCAGCTTTTTTATAAATTATTATTACAGATGGTAGCTACCCACCAACCGAATACGCTGAGCTACCTTGCCAGCAACCCTTAAACCACGGGTCTGCACAACAACGATCTACGGTATACATTTACATAGTTTTAATACAATATCTTATTCTCACCCTACGTACATCTTCCATTCACTGTCTCTTCCTCTCCAAAACACCCACACAACCAAAATACGATGAAATTAGAATATTCCAAAAGTATTTTCAATTATATCGTCAAGTGTGGTACTGAAACTAAAGGAAATTCCAGAACATTAGAATATGTGAACATATCCTCTTGGTTGTAGCTTCTATTTATACTAGAGATGAACATATTATAGTCCCTGACTCAAGTTTCTCACTGCCAGCAAGGTTATTATGTGTTTTAGTTAAAAATGTACATCTCCAAAGGTATTGAAGTTATTGAGCTGACATTTTAACAGTATGGTTGTGTTATCAATAGAATTTGGTACACTAAGTACGGAAAATATCAATTAATATTTAATACTACTTCTCCATATTCAAAAAGAGTATGTGTAAGGTATTGCACGCGGCGTTAGGCAAGTATACCGCTCGCCCGGCCCAGAAGCCAGAGTCAGCTGTGCGAGAATGAGAACCAAAAACGATTCTTCTCCCGGTTCCACTTCAGGCTACACTTTCAATGGAATATGTCAAATGGAAATAATCTGCTAAACGTTACAACAGGTCTCACAAGATGAGCTGCAGGATTAACGGGTTAGTGTCAAACAAAGGGCACGTGTTAGTATCTGCACCTCAAACTGAGCATAGTAATTCGTCTGTGACGATATTAAATGGAGGTACATCTGTTGAATAGTTAAAGGAATCTGCTCTACACATTCACCTAATTCGGAATCAATTTAGTTTGACTTCGACAGCATGTAGTGATCTAATGGACAAAAGATCAAACTCTCCACTTACCGGGTATAGGGTCAAATGTCGATAAATTCGTTGGATTGATCACGTTTGAAGTTCAAAAGAAAATACAGAATTGAATTACTCGATATACGGTCCACGAAAGTTTAGGCAAAAAAGTCAACGGCAGACGTGGTTCCAAGTTAGCTTTTGAGTTTGGGACTAGTACGAATATGACGAGATATGTCTCACAAACAATCATAAAACTCCATTTGATATCTACGAATGTGTAGTGTCACAAATAGTGTTTACTTCCACGAGTCTCGAAAACAGTTTAAGCATTTTAACTGCTGCTTTGATATATCAGATTATGACAAGGTTATAATCCTCTACAGAATATAACATTCCATTCCGCCACTGCACTTAGATGGCCTTTTTGGTACTGTAATATAAGTTCCCTTATCACTACAACCCTCGCCATGCCAAAGGTGGGACTTCCAATTCTACTATTTATGAACGATGGTCATCAAGGCCGTGATTATCGAACAATCTACTTGGTGCGTCTTGAAAGACTAAACTAACTAACGTTAGAAAATTAAATCTCCCTGTTGTACGGAAATATTTGTCAGTCCGAAGAGACGCCAGCTCCTTGTGTATGACGTTATATTCGTTATTTTTAGAAAAACTAGAATAATTTCCTTTTACTTGCTGGTAAGCTAAGTGCCTATTAAGCCCTACGGTATGAACACATGGGATTTTCTCTTATGCAAAGAATGTGTTCATAAATTTCCAAGTTACTCCTAAGTCTCAAGTATTTTGCAGATAATATTTCGTGGATTTGAAGGAGTTTATGCCCTTAGAAATACAAAACTTCTGCTTACGTTACTAACTTTGTATACAATAAGTGACTCCGCGAGAAAAATTGTTTTGTTATTTCATAACTCGTCTCTGTGATTTTAGTAAATATAGGTTCCCTTTCTTCCTCTCATCAACAGCAAAAATATAGGCAATGGTGGTCAGTGCAACAGCGCACCTGTTGCTGTAAGAACAATGATTTTCGACCAAAGATTAATGCTATACATATTGGAAATGTCTTTCGAGTTGATGCCACTTCAGTGACTTGCAGGTCGATGGGGATGAAATGATGATGATAAGGACAAGACAGCACCCGGTCTCTCAGCGGAGAAAATCCACGACGCAGCCGGGTATCGAACCCGGGCCGTGAGGTACGAAATTCCGTTGCGCTGACCACTCAGCTACCAGGGGCGGACTCTATACAAATGAAAGTGGTACTATTACCTAGGATTTAGCGTGCCCTTTAATACATCATATTTTTTCGTTACACTTCCCTCTGAGATATATCCCTGTATACAGAAAGAACCACGCGCTTTTGCTTCATTTATTAGTCACATATATTATTTCTTTATGTCTATGAAACGTTGCATCGAACATCCACTAAGGAGAGATTTTACCTATGTTCGTACCAGAGATGTTTCACCTAGGGACAAGCATTCATTAGGATGAATGCATTAAATATTTACAGCGTCTTCATAAAAATGTTTCCCCACTGAAGATGCGGAATAAACAAGTGCCATAAATTTATCAGAACTGACGCAAAAAAAACAAAGATCACCTCCATTATTCATCACGTTACGCTCCACTACTACGTGATCGAATAATATGGTTGGCCATCTGTACTTTATTATGGTTCATCTGGTGGATCGGGCCGCGCGGGATTAGCCGAGCGGTCAGGGGCACTGCAGTCATGGTCTCTGCGGCTGGTCCCGGCGGAAGTTCCAGTTCTCTCTCCGGCATGGGTGTGTGTGTTTGTCCTCAGGATAATTTAGGTTGTGTGTAAGCTTAGCGGCCGATGACCTTAGCAGTTAAGTCGCATAAGATTTCATACACACTTGATCTGGTGGTTCGTAGCAAAAGGAATCTACCTTTTTCAGCGTACATGGAATATCAGTAGACGTAGATAACTAACGTGTTGTTATAAAGATTTTATTGCTATGTCACAAGCTCGATAAACCAAGAAGCTACTGTTATTTTACTACTAAAATGTCGACATAAGTTACAAGCACGTTATACTATAGGAATTCTGAATTTGCTCATTGTATTGAAGCAAGAAACGAGCTATTCATTAATGGATATTTGTATTATAAAATGTGGCCGAAATCAGTTGCAAATTAGAAAAAACTAAGTCGCTTTTCATGACCGATATGAGAGTCATTGGCAACGCTCTTCGTCTGGCGCCAAACGAAATAGAAAGCATCGTCACTACAGTCTAGAGTAAAATACATTATACAGCCATTAGTGAAATGTACTAACATAGTTAATCGATATCCCTATATTTTCATAATCAGGCTCCACATTTTCGTTTAGAGGCACTCAACATCCGGTAATAATGTTTGAATTATGTATCGATGTATTTTAAATTTGACAGCATTATCTGTCTAATGGTCAGCAATTGCCATTGACAAGAACCGCGTCATTTTAACGGTAAAAAAGGTAGTTGTAAAAACTACAAACGTGTGAAAAATCTGACTTGTTATAATATTTGGCGTGCTTTTGATACCGTTGTGGATGTACGTATAACATGAAAATACGTTTCATGTGGCACCACAAGGAAATTGAATAAGTAACACAGAAGGAAGAATGGGAACGATAAATCGTCGCTGAAAATTCCTATTCAGAATACTGTGCTCTATGTACACCACTGCGTGACAGAGAATGAGGTGCGGTTTAAGCGTTTCCCCTGGCCCCAGTAACAGGATCTCGCCGTTAATCATTAGACTAGCTACCTAATTACCCTCATAAATCTCAGTGAGTCGAGAAAATTCGCGGCTTCTCTCGCAAATTGAAGGTGATATGTCAGTACCGGGATTTAAGCGGACGCTTTCAGATATTAAGGGAATGGAAAAACGAACGGGACTTCCACCAAGCGCGTTATGGTTTTGTCATAATTGTTCTCTTTGAATGCACAAGCGGGACAACCCGAATTTCTAAGCCAACAGTAAAAATTTCAGTAGTAATGTAAGATTCTTCATACAGTGATGTTCCTGTAAGAAATTTATAATCAGAGAAACGACTCACAACGGTAGGAACAGGAGATAAAACACGGAACTAGTTGAAGGTTAAAACTTATCGCTTAGTCGATGAAATGATAATAAGAGGGGAAGTAATTTACATCTCTTGCAAGCGACATATATCGAAAGTGGAACTGTCACGCCGCCAAATATCGTATCTGTTTATACGAGCCAGCTGGTTTGAAGCGTCGCAGCGGCGGTTGCAGAACAATTGCGAGAGTGATTTATTGATGAGATGAATTACAATTTCCTCGAGACTTTTGATTCTCAACTTAATCTTCGTTAATGATAGAAGCTGAAGAAATGAGTTAAAATTTATGTCACAGCCATGCATTTTTCCCACTAAATAGGCAGCTGTGCTTGGCTATACATTACATGACAGCAGCAGTATGGGTAACACAGCTACGCACACTAACGTAGTCTTTTGCCCTCTGTAACACAAACTTCGATTCACACTTCAGCCTATTTTCCTCTTCTTAAATCGTCGGGATCGGTATTGGAAAGGCCCCTGACATTCGTATGTTATGGAGAAATCCTGCGTATACGATGTAGTTGATCTATTGATGTGATGAATTACATCGGCGACAACCTTTCGACTGTTTCTGGTGGACTTTGTTGACAATTGAACGTCTGATTTCAGTAGTATTGTAGAGATGATTGGAGCCAATACGGTTCCGATTTGTGTTATTCTAATCTTTCATGAGTTAATTCCAAGACCGAGTACTGTGATAAATTCTTTACAGTTCTGTTTGGAATACCATCTGCTGCCGACTGATGATATTATGAATTGCGTAGATTATAATGGGGAGATGCGTGTCAGTTGGGGAGCAACAACTGACGATGTTGACTTCCCGTTCCAGTTATATTGTCCCATATCCCGCAAATGAATTACATAGAGGAAGACACATGACACATGTTACGAGTCATGTAAATTAACGATACGGCAGAGAATCATTTTGATTTCTTGCAGGGTTAAAGAATATACACTGAAAAACAAAGTTTCAGGTACGGGCTTATCCAGTAACACTGTAATCAGTTCCTACACTTTTTTCGTCAGGCATGCTATATAATAATCTCATAATGGTGCTCCTTTAAGTGGTGAACACGAACTTGTAGCAATCGATGAATTAATTGATAATAAGAATCCGTCAAAGGTACGGTCGCAGAATCCCGCCTCGGGCATGGATGTGTGTGATGTCTTTGGGTTAGTTAGGTTTAAGTAGTTCTAAGTTCTAGGGAACTGATGACCAAAGCAGTTAAGTCCCATAGTGCTCAGAGCCATTTGAACTAATCAGTCAAAATTACGGCTGTAAGGATCCGGTATTGGACTAAAACGAATTAATAAATAAACACCAGCAGTAATAAGTGCAGAAGTCTTACAATAGTCTGAACGAAAAAGAATTTGGCCACGAATTGAAGAACCATTCAGTGTAATTCGTATCTTCTGAAGGTATGTCAATTCACACGAAAGAGATCGAGTACTTGTGGAAATCCTTGAAATCGTACACTAAAATAGACGAGTGACCAGGAGAAGAGAGGAAGTATACGTTTCTCGGTACGTGTACCTCAACAATTTACGGCTGTGTGATAGAAACTTTCTTGCGACACTTTACCAGTTTTCTTGACAAGTCTCTACTCCAGTTCTGGCAAACAACGTTTGCTCTCGGTTGCGTAGACAGCATGGGAAATTGCCCAGTGTGAAGATGACGAATCAGATAACTTAAATTACATTCATTGTTATTATTGCAGAAGTTGGAAAAAAATATCTCCTAGTTCGCATGAAACCCCTATTTGATTCTCCTAAGACTACCACATTGGCCAATTACTTAGCTTGCATTTATTCCCAATGTCTGGTCTAGGGCAAAGTTCCAAGCCACTGGGAAAAACAGTAAGTGACTCCTGTGTATGAGAAGCATAAAAGAAAGATCTGCCAAATTACAGACCTGTATCTTTAATATCGATTGGTTGCAGAATTCATGAAAGTATTCTGAGTTCGAATATAATAAATTTCGCTAAGACATAGAAGCTCCTTTACTCTAATCACTACGGTTTTATTAAACATTGTATATGTGCAAAACTCAGACTGCCCTTTTCTCACGTGATACATTGCGAACTAAAGATCACGAGAAACAGGAAGAGTCCAGGTTTCTGAAAACGTGTGACACGGCGCTCCATTGCAAACTGTTGGCGAAAGTACGAGGATATGGAATAGGTTCCCAGATATGCGAGTGGCTCAAAGACGACTTACGTAACAGAACCCAGTAAGCTGTCCTCGATGGCGAACGTTAATCAAAGACAAGAGTGTCGTCAGGAGTGTACGCTGATAAATGATCTGCCGAACAGGATGGTAGGTTGTTTGCTGCTGACGCTATCGTGTACGGTAAGTCCTCGTCGCAGAGTTATTCTAGGGGGGTACTAGAAGACTTAGACAAACTTTGCAGGTGATGTGATGACTCGTAATTAACCTAAAACATGTACTGAAGAGCCAAAGAAACTGGTACACCTCCTTAATATAGAGTATCCCCCACGCTGAACACGCAGGAGTACCGCAACACGAAGTGTATCGACTCGACTAACATCTGAAGTAGTGCTGGAGGGCAATGACACCACGAATCCTACAGGGATGCCCATAAATCCGTAAGAGTAGCGAGGGGTGGAGATAGTTTCTGAATAGCAGGTTGCATGACATCCCAGATATACCCAATAAAGTTCATGTCTGGGTGTTTGGGGGCCAGTGGAAGTCTTTAAATTCAGAAGAGTGTTTCTGGAGCAACCCTGTAGCAAATTTGAAAGTGTGGTGCATCCAATTGTTCTCCTGGAATTGCACAAGTCCGTCGGAATGCACAATGGACATGAATGGATGCAGGTACTCGAACAGGATGCTTACGTATGTGCCACCTGTCAGAATGGTATCTAGGTGTATTAGGGGTCCGATTTCACTCCAACTGCACACACCCCACATCATTACAGAGCCTCAACCAGCTTGAACAGTCCCCTGCTGACATTCAGAGTCAATGGGTTCATGAAGTTGTCTCCATACCTGCACACATCCATGCACTCGATACAGTTTTAAACGAGACTCGTCCGATCAGGCAACACTTTTCCAGTCATCAACAGTCGAATATCGGTGTCGACGGGTTGAGGCGAGGCGCAAAGCTTATTGGTGCAGTTGTCAAGGCATTGAAATCTGGAGCAACCTGCGGAAGGGTTGCACTTCTGTTACGTTGAATGATTCTCTTCAGTCGTCGTTGGCCACATTCTTGCAGGATCTTTTTCCTGCGGCAACGATGTCGGTGATTTGATGTTTTACCGGATTCCTGATTTTTACGGGACATTCATGAAAAGTTTGTACAGGAAAATCCCCACTTCATTGCTACTTCGGGGGTGCTGTGTTCTATCGCTCGTGTCCTGACTATGACACCACTTTCAAACTCACTTAAATGTTGGTAACTTTCCACAGCAGGAGCAATAACTATTCTAACCACTGCTCCAAACGCGTGTTATGTAGGTGTTGCCGGCCGAAGTGTCGTATTCTGTCTGTTTACCTATCTCTGTATTCAAATATGCATACCTATACCAATTTCTGTGTCGCTTCAGTTTATAAAAATCTAAATTAATACAAATGAGTAGGGGAAAACCTTTAATGTTCGGATACAGCATTAGGAGTGTACTGCTTGCCACAGCCTTGTCCTTGAATTATCTGGGGTAGCGTTGCTAAACAATAGATGACGGATGAGCATGCGAGGATTGTGGAAGTGAAGTGGAATGGTCGGCTTCGGTTTGTTGGAAGAATTTTGGGAAAGTATCAGCTGTAAAGGACACCGCTTATAGAACGCTAGTGAGACTTCTTCTTGAGTAATGATCGAATGTTTGGAATACGCACCAGGTTAGGTTAAGGATGGCATGGAAGCAATTCAAAGGCGGGTTGCTAGATTTGTTAATGGTGTATTCGAACCACACTCAAGTAAAACGGACAAGATTCGAGAAATAAGATGGGAATTCCCGTAAGAAAGGCGCTTTCGTTTCGACGAGCACTGCTGAGAACAGTTACAGAACCTGCATTTGAGACTGACTGTAGAATGATTCTTCTGCCGCCAGCACACATTTCACGTAATTACCACTAAGATAAGGTAAGAGACATCTGGGCTCATGCAGTGGAAAGGAAAGAAAATAACTAGTATAGATGAAGGGTACCTTCCGCCACGCATCGTACAGTGGTTTGCAGAGTAAGAATGTAGATGTAAACCATATATTAGCTCTTGTCAGCAGGTGCAAATAGATACAAGTTAGAGTGGTTACAGGAAAAAGAAGAGGCTGAGATCACTTTGGATTGATAGCTGCATCGTACAAGTCTTTGGTCTGAAACACAGAAACACAACCTGTCAGTAGAAGAACCAGCATGTAAAATCCAAACAAACCACATTTTGGACCAGAACTGAGAATACCATTGTAGCTTAATTTAAGTTCTCCTAACGGACAGGAGTCAGCGAGAAGTCTATTTGAGGTTTGTTGGTTCACGTTAATGGAAAAACTTGGTTTTATTCAAACTAGTTCCTGGGATAAATCGCATTTTTTGTCATTCTTCTATCCTTACGGCCACTATGTGAAAGAAAAGTTCTATTTCCTGGCACAACATCCCATCTAATGGCCTAGATTTATTAGGTTTGTGCTTTTAAAACTCCGCCGCCGTTACTAATATCGCAATGTATCAGTGCTTTGAGATAGCATGATATCATAACTGTTTAAATGGATATCATACTCGCTTCTCGAGTTTCAATTCCAGTGAATGTCACTATTAAACGTTTTTCAGTAAATTACCGCTGATGTGAGTCTGAGGTAACCAAATTAGTTGCACCATGTCAAACCTTCATATCCCATATACAATTAATAAAACAGTATATGAACGTCGCAAATGTAAAATAGGTAGATCTTAGAAAATAGCCGAAGATAATTTGCGGTGTTGTCCGATGGCTTAGGTCACGGGTAAAGATGGTACGTGGCGACGGAACTACAAATCAAAGACCGTCGCTGCCAAACTCTGCCGCGATTGAGAGACATCATCGAAGACACGCCGTGAATCAGAATCGTACGCCGCAGCTGCGTGGAAGTCGAGGTACGTCAAAGCGCTGAGTTGTTCGCCCAGTCTTATTCCTTCCCATGCTGAGATGTTTTTAAACCTTTATCTGAAATATGCCAATTCCCATGCATTATGGCCTCTGGAATGTGGTAAAAATACTGAAAAAATTCTCAGGGTGATAGTGTTTTCAAAACGTCAGTGTCACGACCATGCTAGTTAGGTTTTATTCCAGTCCAAATAATGTGAACTGTGCTCTTGAAAAAGTGTTTTATTTATTTTTCTTTCAAGGTCTTTGAATACAGTAGTACGACAAAAGTGATATAAACACACACCTGCTGCAAAATAAACTACACTCACACAAATACACAAACACACATACACACATATACATACTTACACACACACACACACACACATGCCAGTTACTTTGTAATATGGAATAAATGAAAGAAAGATTTTTTTTTTTTTTTTGGACATGCACAAATATTGGTCACACCTAATGCAATGTGTCTTGGCTCAAAATCGCCGTTGCTGTCGTCACTGGAGAGTTCACTTAAATCGGAATCCTCCGAAACAAGTTGTATTATTTCTTCATCTATTAACCCTAGAAGACGTTTTACTTGTGTATAAAAATCCAAGCCGTACTATTTGTTCATAGATCTTAGTGCGAATATTTACTGTTATGTATACATGCGAAAATATGGTTACCGTCAAACCTTGACATCATTAACACCTGAGATGCACGGCCGTACTACTGCAAATATAAATATTTATATAATCCAAGTGGAAATTCATGCTCTTGTTTGGACTCCTTGTATACGTTAAGTGAAACATTCTCAGTAAAAAATAATGAAACGTTGGCTAAAATGTGTGAAATAGGAGAAAATATACTGTATTTACTTCGTGGATGCATGGCTCTGCGTTCTCGGCGGAGTTTGAAGTCATCTGCTGCCCCTTGGGGGTCCCATTATGAAACAAAACAGCTACCAAAATCAGGCCGGTAGTCACACTGGCATCGCAGTCCTCAGTGGCGCAGGAAGGTGATGTATATGGCGGGTGGAAAATTTAACCAGTCCAGCACGATCGTGGGGGTGAGGGAGGAAAGGGTTGCAGCGTCATCATAATTCTCATCCGGCAGCGAGATAGTGCCGTTACTCAGAACAGTGTACTACAGTTAGGAGTTAAATAGTATTTAACTGTCGTCTTAGGCTGAGAACAGTTCTGTGTAGAGCAATTACTCGGTACAAGAACGCAGGTCATTCCCGTCCTTCAGAAAGGCCTTAAGACGGATCCACACAATTATAGAGCTATACGTTCACGGCAGTCTATTACAGAGTTATGGAACTGTTTTATACTCACGAATTACCCCCTTTTTGGAAAATGAACGTCTCCTCTATAAAAATCAACGTGGATTAACCAAACAGAGGTCCTGCGAAACTTAGCCCACCCTGTTCCTCCATGAGATTCACAGCGCAGTGGTTAACAGATCTCAGGTTGATGCCGTGTTCTTTGATTTCAATAAGGCATTTGACACCATCCCGCATTTCCGATTCATGAAAAAAATGCGAAGTTACGAAACATCGGAAGAGA